>NC_056729.1:1239799184-1240046684 GCF_019279795.1 Protopterus annectens
TGCATCAGGCCTGGCAAGTCGGTACATAAAAATCTACTGCCAATCATTAGCAGACCGGAGTTCCGCTGTGGCGACCCCTAACCGGGAAAAGCCGAAAGATACAACATAATTATGAAAAAGCACTTTTGAAATTTAATATCACTAGCATATACAACTGTAAATAGCCACCCCACCCATTTAAAATACCTCATCATCATCTTCTTTTGGCTGTTCCCGTTAGGGGTCGCCACAGCAGAGCACCTGTTTCCATTTCTTCCTGTCCTCTGCACCTTGCTCTGTCACAACAACCACCTGCTTGTCCTCTCTCACCACATCCATAAACCTTATCATAGGCCTTCCTCTTTTCCTGTTACCTGGTAGCTTCATCCTTAGCATCTTTTTCCCAATATACTCAACATCCCTCCTCAGCACATGTCCAAAGCAACGTAATCATGCCTCTCTGGCTTTGTCTCCAAACCTTCCAACCTGGGCTGACCCTGTAATATACTTATTCTCAATCCTGTCCACCCTCGTCACACCCAGTGCAAATCTTAACATCTTTAATTCTGCCACATCCAGCTCAAATGCCTGCCTTTTTGTCAATGCCACTGTCTCCGACCCATATAACATAGCTGGTCTCACTACCCTCTTGTAGACCTTCCCTTTCACTCTTACAGGTACTCGTCTGTCACAAATCACTCCTGACACTTCTCCACCCACTCCATCCTGCCTGTACTCTCTTCTTCACCTCTCTTCCACACTCACCGTTACTCTGAACTATTGACCCAAGTATTTAAACTCATCCACCTTCGCCACCTCTACTCCTTGCATCCTAACCATTCCTCTATCCTCCCTCTCATTCACACACATATATTCTGTCTTAGTCCTGCTGACCTTCATTCCTCTTCTCTCTAGAGCATATCTCCATCTCTCCAGGGTCTCCTCCACCTGTTCCCTACTCTCACTACAGATCACAATGTCATCTGCAAACATCATAGTCCACGGGGACTCCTGTCTGCTCTCGTCTGTCAACCTGTCCATCACCATTGCAAATAAGAAAGGGCTCAGAGCAGAATTGCTTTACAATACAACACGGAATTTACATAACTGTTAACACATTTTAATAAGAACAAACAGTTTTTCTTACAGTTACTTGTTAAGTCCCATCAGTGTCTTTCTAAACATTAATGACAAAGTGGAGAATATACTTTAAAGTTATCCTACCAGTTTAACACAGTTAACAAACTTCCAGTCTTATTCAGCCATCTGGAATGACAGTCTAAACTATATGTAATGAAACTGATGCTTTACACTTCTCCCATTTATTCATTAATTTCACATTGTTGTTGAACTTCTTCCTGATCAGCTCAATCTCCCAACAGCAGTCTTTGGTTTAAGTCTTCTAGTCTGCTCCTGTGCTTTGTTTCTGTCTCACAAGTGGTTTCCTTTGCAACATTGGAGAAGTCTCCACTGGCAAAGTCTCTACGGAATTTGATAAATATCAGAAAACTGAAAAGAGTAATCTCCTTCAGCTTGCTGGTTCACTCTTTTTGCTAAACTTTTTAATTTCCTCCATATTCTGTTCTGCATCCAAAATACCTTTAATCCTGCAGAAAATATTCTAAAGACAGAGGTATACACAAACCAGAATCTCACATTTGCATTCCAACATCCCAATTGTTTTGACTAATTCACTTTTCTTATGCCTGATGTACGTGGAATAATAACTTTCCATAAACACTCAGGTGTCCCCACTTTTAATACTTTTTCCCTTCTGTCACAATTTTGTCAGGAGCAGCTCTTCTTACTGGTCTGATAGCATATTTACTTATATAGATATTGGCTGCTTTCTCGTGGCCAGAATTGGTGCACACATATGCTGTGCCTTCTCAATTAATACTTCTGAAATGGAATTCAAATCCAGTTACTTATCTATAATTTCATAAAATTAATGCAGTCTATTCTTTCCAATTTGTCTGGTATAGCAAATAATCTCTTTGTGTTCTGTTTTCTAATCTTAATTTTTGAAAGAGCACTTCCTGAAAAGCCTCGTGTTCAGTCATTCAGAGTTCATTTCATCTCGATTGTGCAGTCTTATCAACTCATCTGAATAGCTGCTTAAATCTTCCATTTTAATTGCTTTTGTCATTTGACTTTAGACATTCCTCCTGTGTCTCACAAATTTCAAAATTTGATTTATGTTTTCCCTCTAAAGTAATGGAACCCATCTTCTGTGTTAAAACTGAAACTTGAACTTTTTGCTGAACAGCTGCAAAGTTCTTCCCAGCTGGAATATTTTCTTCTCATTTCTCTGGCTGGAATGTATTTATTTTCTTGAATTTACTCTTTCTACTGGCATCCAGGCAGTGGAATTTACTAGGCAGTAACTGAATTTTTACCATTTTTTCCCTCCCCCTTTCTGTCATTGTACTGGCTTGGCCCTTTTGCCATGTCCATGCCGGGTCTACCAGCCACTCCATGTCTCATGGAATTATCTGTTATTTCTTGCTGGGGGCCAGTCATGGAGCCAAGGCTACTGGGCCTGGCACTTCTGAACTTCTGTCCAAAGAGGGTCCTATCCTGGGGGGAGTGCAGTGTGTGCTGGTGGCTTACTGCCCCACCTCTGCAGCAGCTCAGCAAGGCACAGTGCTTTTTTTCCAAACACACCTCCTCTAGCCATGTCCCTGGCCTCCAAGGATCATCACCAAGAGATGCCCACGTACCACCTTCCAAGCTCCTCCATCAGTTGCCTGAGCTGCTAACTGAATCTGGGTTGTAGTTAGGGCTTGGACTTCTATACCACTGGAGTGGCCTGTATTTTACTCAAATTGATTTATTTTACTGACTTTTAAACAATTTCTTAGTTTTCATGGTGGGAGAGCACTAATCAACCTGCCACTCAGTGTGCAGCTACCTAGCCTCAAATGTAATCAAACTGACAAAGGTCCAGAATTCAAAAGTCAAGAATTCATACAATTTGTGCAGGAGTGGGAATTAAAGCATATAATGTCCAGCCCACATTATCTGCAGTCAAATGGGCAAGCAAAAAGAACAATCCAAATAGGGAAACATGAGACAGAATTATAGTACAAGTTATGACTGCTGTCATATTATAATTTTGTAATACAGGAACTCTCCACTGCAGGCACACAATCTTGCACCAGCTCAGCTGTTAATGGACACAGGGCAGAAGCTTCAAAAAAAACTACCTACTTCAACTTCACTGCTGATTCCTGAAAACTAACAAGATGAAGGAAATGTGGAAAAACAAAGCAGAAGAGAAAGAAATGTGAAATTGCAGAAGACTCCTAGATTTACAGGCTGGAGACAAAGCCTAGTGAAAGTCTGCAGTCTGACGTTAAAGTAGTTAAAGCTGCTGAACCAACACTCTGTATTCTTCACAAAGAAGCTGGAAGCCTGAATAGGAGAAAAAAATCCAGACATACATACAAGATAAACATGTCAAAGTTGAAGTTGTAAAAAGAAAAGCAACTAAAAAGTTACAACCAGTCCTGCACCAGGAGGACAAAAAAAAAAAAGACAATGAGAACTTGTTGTTCATAGGTTCATAGATTAGTACTAGGCTATCTGCCCTTTTGGGCCATTTGAAGCCTAGCCAGTTACCCCATGTGAGAATCAAACCCTGCACCTTGTGTCTTTAAGGTAAGCACCTTAACCATTATGTCATCCTCCCATGGCATTGTTGTGTCTTGGGGTCACCACAGCGGAACTCCGGTCCGCTAATGATTGGTAGTTGATTTTTACGTGCCGATGAAAGTCAAAAGTTGCAGAGGCAACTGGTCTGGCAGTTAGCCCAGATGATTAAGACTAGGAGCTACTAATGAGCTGCTCAATGTAGTTCAGGGTTTGATTCCCTCAGCTTCAAGTTGCAAGTCACTTAGACAGCACAATAGGGAAAACCGGTATACTGGGCTGGACTGCATGCCTAGCAACTACCCTATGAACCTATGTTGGACTGTTTCAGTGTCTACGTGAAGCTGTGCTGAAGCAAGAACTATTATAAAAGAAAGATTAGATGTCCAGTAAAAATATTCCTATTACATTCTCCAGAGATGGAAGACCTCAGATGAAACCACAGAGATGTAATGATTGTTAAGGAGCTAAAAATTATACAATGGACTGAAATGTTTCATTGATAAACATTAACTGATGTGTACAAAGGTTTGCTTTTGATTAATTCTTTATAATCGGTGTAGCACAATGCACTGTAAGCCACCTTGTTTATGTTTGTGTGTGTACGATATATAAACATTGAAATTCAACTTATCTACAAGAAAGTACAGTTGTGTAATTAAGCTTACCAAAACAGTAGATCTTCGAATGACCACTGTTGCAATGGCCTTAGGTTTGTTTTTTTATATCCTGCCAAGAATATAGCAGCCGGCCAACTTCAAAAGCTTCAGGGCACCTTCCACGTGTACACAATGTCAGTCAGCTTGAGCTTAGCTAACTAAAAGCAAAGTTTGGGATCCAAGCCCTACAAAGCATTCCTGCCAGCAGAGAGAGGGAGTATAAGTCCCGAAAGGACAATGCTAGGAAGAACAAAAAATAAACAAACCACACCCCGGCATAAACAAAACAGCAAAAAATAAGGAGAATGGAGGGAGAGAGCAGCTACTGCATCAGTGATCAGTGGAAAATCTATTGTTATTTTAAGTTTATTTACACAACTGTAATATGTTTATCATATTGATCACTGCTGCAGTAGCCTTAGCTACAGGAGTAGATTACGCTGACTTACCACATTTGGAAGGTGGGAGGAGAGGAGTGAGAGGAGTCCAAGAGTCCTTGGAGAACGGTCCTTGCAAAGCCTGATCAAGACCTACAGAAGGAATCAAGGGTACAGTGCTTTTGAAAAGTATGTACAGAGGACCAAGTTGCAGCTTCTAGAATACTCCCACAATCTAACCCTTCCTAACAACCCACAGATGAAGCCAAGGCCATGGTAAAGTGAACATTGACCCTGCCTGGAAAAAAATTGTTGTGGTGAGCAGAAAAAATGATAATAGCCTTAGACAATCATTTAGAAATAGTATGGATTAATAAAGGTTGCCCTCTGTTCTTACCTGCACAATTAAAGCATAGCAGATTTGATGATCTGAAAGATTTACGTCTGTCAAAATAGTGCCTGAGTTATCAATGAACATCCAAGGTATGTGTATCCTTTCTCCTTCAATTATAAAGTCAGTAAAAAAATGAGAGAATGGATAGTTTAGTTTAAAGTAAACTTGGCTACCGCATCAGTAAAAAAAGACAGATTAATTCTCAAAGAAACCCTGTCTCTGTGGAAAATGAGACAGAGATGACAAATCGTAAGAGCCTGCAAAGTACAGTTGTGAACAGTTACCATAAATGTAGATGTTCAAGTGTATTCACTGTTGCAGTCATCACATTTGGGTTATCTGCTTGCAGTAGCCCTCAGTTGGCCTGATTATCAAATTATTGTGTCCTGCGTTGGTTGCGGTCTCATCTTCTGTGACGTCAGGTAGTCACGGGTATAACGCATGCAGCCGATGCTATTACATCAGTTTTTCTTGCCCCAGATGTCAGGTGCCCCCCATAATGGGAAGCAATTACATATATTTATATATATATATATATATATATATATATATATATATATATATATATATATATATATATAAAATCTATACACATACAAGGTTATACCTCCAACAAAAAAGCAAATAAACCAAAAAGCTTTTAAGTATAGTAACGGAGAATAGAGGTATAGCCAAAATAAGTCAGGGGCTGGAGGGAGGGTAACCAGGACTGCAACAGTGAATACACTCGAACTTCTACATTTATGGTAAGTGTACACAACTGTACTATGTTCTTCGTGTTTCACTGTTGCAGTCATCACATTTGGGAAGATTCCCAAAGCTAAGGAAGGGAGGAGGAATTTAGATAGCATTAGCACCAGCTACAAGGCCCTGCAAGACTGCAGTGGCAAAGCCAGCTCTGGATTCAGAGAAAATTGGCAAATGGTAATGCTTGCTGAAAGTATGTAGAGAACTCTAGGTAGCAGCTTCTAGGATGTCTCTGGTAGGGACACCTCTGAGAAAGGCTGTAGAGGTAGATGTAGCCCTGGTTGAATGGGGTCTAATCCCCTGTGGGATAGGTTTTCCATGGTGCTTATAGCAGAAATGAATGCAATGACCTATCCATTTAGAAATGGTTTGCTTTGAAATAGCCTTCCCCTCTGCCGCTGCAGCAAATACCACCAGCAGTTGTTCAGATTTCCTTTGAGGTTTAATTCTGTCCAAGTAAAATCTAAGTTGTCTGTGCACATCTAAGGAGTGCAGTATCCATTCCCCTTTGTTCTGTGGATTAGAAAAGAAGGTTGGCAAATGAATGGACTGATTAAGAGCCACACTGGATACTACCTTGTGCATGAAAGAGGGATTGGTCCTAAGGGACACCCCTCTCCGCATGAAAGATGATGAAAGACTCCACTGCCATAAGGGCCTGTAATTCAGATACCCTTCTTGCTGAAATGATTGCTAAAAGGAAAGCTGTTTTCCAAGAAAGGAATTTTAACTCTGCAGTTACAGCTGGCTCAAAAGGAGGAAGAGTGAGCTTTTCTAATACAAAGTTAAGGTCCCAGGCTGGTGTAGGGGATCTCCTGAGTGGTCTTAAGTTTTTGGCCCCTCTGAGGAACTGCTTCAGCAGTGGATGAAAGAAGAGGGGTGGTTCTGTGTTGTAATGAGCTGAAATGGCTGAGGCATGAATTTTGATGGAGGAAAAGGAAAGGCCCTTGTGAAGCATCTCAGTTAAGTATTAGAGAATCTGAGGTAAATTGGGCACTGCTGTGACCATGCCCTGAGTTTGGTTCCAGGAACAGAATCTTTTCCATTTTTCAGCACAGGATTTTCTAGTACTAGGCCTCCTTGCCTCCAGAATGACATCCAACACTTGCTTACTGAGGGATGGTAAAGGAGAGATCAGGTAATTAGCCACGCTGACAGGTTCAGGGTTTGAAGCTGTAGGTGCAGAATCTGGCCCTCCTGCTGGGACAGCAGGGCAGGTGCCATGGTGCCAGTAGTGACACACTGTGCAAAAGGGGGTACCAGTGTTGGCGGGGCCAGACTGGTGCAATCAGTATTGTCCTTGGTTTGTCCAGTTTGATCTTTAGCAGTACCTTGGGGAGGAGGGGGAAAGGCATAAACTGACAGGTTTTTCCAGGTGAAGGACAGGGCATCCACTTTCCAAGCTTGTTTGTGGGGAGTCCTTGTGCATAATTTGTCCAACTGGTAGTTCTGGGAGGAGGCAAACAGGTCTATCTCTGGGCTCCCCCATTTGTTTCTCAACATGTTGAATATCTTTGGTTCCAGTTTCCACTCGTGTGGGTCCATGCGATTTCTGCTTAGGTCGTCTGCCAATGTGTTAAGCTTTCCTGGCAGGAATTGAGCCTGTAGGTGCACTTGGTAGCTCAAAACTGTGTTCCACAGAGCCATAGTTAGTCTGCCGAGAGGGTATGAGTGGGTTCCCCCCTGCTTGTTTATGTACCACATTAACAGTGGTGTTGTCCGTCTTTACCAATAATTGTCCTGGAAGAATGTGGTCCTTGAAGGCTGTCGGAGCATATGTAGGTGCATTTGACTTGGGTTCCATTTGCCCTGAATGCACTGTCCTGCCAAGTGAGCCCCCCATGCATAGTCTGATGCGTCTGTTGTTAGGGTTTGGGCAGCAGGCAGTAGAGTGAATGGCAGTCCCTTGTGGCAGGCCTCTTCCCACCAAAGGAACTCTATCTGTAGACAAGGTATGATAGGAATCATTGATTCTAGATCTTGATAATGTTGACACCATAGGCTTTTTAGATACCTTTGTAGTTTCCTCATATGCAGTCTTGCACATGGAATTAGCAGAATGCAGGAGGTCATGAACCCCAGGGCTTGCAGAATTTTCCTTGCAGATAGCTGGGTCTTTGTGGCCAGTAGTTTGAAGTAGGCTGTCAAATGAACTTTTTTCTCTGGCTTGAGGTAGGCCATCTGGGAAGTTGTATTCAAGCTTGCTCCCAGGAATACCATTTGTTGGCAGGGTACAAGATGTGATTTACTTTTGTTTATGGTGTACCCCAGAGAAATTAGCAATTTATTTACAAAAGCTAGATGATTTAATATTATGTCCTGGCTTTTGACAATCGTCCAGGTATGGGTATGTTTGAATATTTATTTGCCTGCAAAATGCAATGACTGGAGCTAGGCACTTTGTGAATACCCTGGGCGAAGTAGATAAGCCAAAGGGCAGTGCAGAGACCTGACAGTGCATGTAGCCTGCTCTGAAGCATAGGTATATTCTGCAAGATTCCCTTATTAGGATTTACAGGTAGGCTTCCTTTAAATCCAGTGTTGCCAACCAGGCATCTTTGCCTAGCATGTGAAGCAGCTGATGAAGAGTTATCATCCTGAATTTTGGGATTACCAAAAATGTGTTTAGGATAGACAGATCCAGAATAGGATGCCAGGAATTGCCTTGTCTGGGTACCAGAAAAAGTCTCGAGTAGAAACCTTGTCCCCATTTTTCTTCTGGAACAGGTTGAATAGCGCTGATGCTTAGAGAGAGAACTTGCTTTTGAGCCTCTGCCCACTGATTTGGGGGTAGGTCTGGCCGGCCGTTTGGGGTTGGTAAGGAGTGGAAGTGGAATCTGTATCCTTGGGAAACTATATTTAAAACCCATTTGCCCTGGGTAATGAGTTCCCAATTTGTTGCATGCAGGGCAACCTTTCCCCCTAAAGGAACAGTCAGTTGAGCAGGGCTTGGAAGGTTTAAAGTTAAGTCATTGAGACAGTTTACCATAGGGGGAGTCTTACTACTACTTGCTTTGGAAGTGGAAGCCCCCCACTGTTTAGGCCTGTGAGTACCTTGGGACTGAAGCCTGGGTGTTCTGCTGGTTCTGGGTTTGCACTGCGAAGGCCTGGAAGAGGCAGAAAAGGACCAATTCTTAGAGGGCCAGTGCCTACTAAATCTGGGAGGTTGTACTTGCAGGAAATCTTTAACAGTTTGCATAGATTTAGCTTTTTCCTCCATCTTTTTAAGTACTACTTCTGCTTTTTTGCTAAACAGGCGGTCTTGGTTCAAGGGAGCATCCAGCAATTTAGCTTTAACATGATCTGGCAAAGATTATTCCTTAAGCCAAGCATGCCTTCTAAGTATAGACTCAGTGATAGCAGCCCTGCAAGAT
Source organism: Protopterus annectens (assembly GCF_019279795.1). NCBI lineage: Eukaryota > Metazoa > Chordata > Ceratodontiformes > Protopteridae > Protopterus > Protopterus annectens. The sequence goes on from NC_056729.1 coordinate 1,239,808,369, forward strand.
GTCTCTAATGAATCAAAACCACATTGCAAAGTATGTTTTCCAACTTGTTCAGCAGAATGCACTAAATCCTGTAATGCTTTATTTTCAGCACAGTCAGGAATGAACATCATTTTCTGTTTAAGCAATCCAATAATATGCTGTTGATACTTTAACATATGAAACTGGCAGTTTAAAGCCCTAATGGCTAAAGTAGCAGAAGTGTATACATTCTTTCCCCATCTATCCAGCGCCCTGGAATCTCTACCAGAGGGGGTAGGATTTTTGGCAGTAGTAGCCTTAATGCCCTTGGGTCCCTGTGAAATGGTCTCAGGATTCACAGTAGGATTTTTAAAGAGGAACTTGTGAGAGTCAGGTAAACTGTAATACCTATCAGGTTTTCTGGGAGCAGGAGAGAGTCAGGGGCCATGCTAGATTCCGAGAAGGCATTTACAATGTCCAGTACAGGAGGGATAGCTAAAGGCCTGTGTTGGGGCAGGAGTAAGACTTCCCTCAGCCACTTTTTGCAGCCAGAGTAATCCTGGCTTTCCCAGTGGAAATGCTCCCTAAGAGTATGCAAGGTTTCACCAAAAGAGAAATCCTCTGGAGGGGAAGCAGAGGGAATGGAATCCTCTGCATCAGAATCTTCATAGGTAGATAAGGGCAAATCCTGGTCATCAGAGAAAACAGAAATTATTTCAGAATCCTGATCAGAAGAATCAGAAGGAAAATCAGTCCTAGGTCTCTTAGAGGTGGAAGGGTGGCTTCCCCAGATTAGAGTAGTAAGTCCTCAGCCATTCTTATCATTTGTTTTTTAGGCATAGGGGCCTGACCATGCAGTCTGGGTGTCTTTTTTTAGGCATAGATCGAGTTTTAGGCCTAGAAGAAGAAGATGGCATCGGTTTAATATGCAAGTCAGTAGGCGTGAATACACCCTCAGAAGCCAGTGCCTGCACAGCGGCTCTGGACCCATCCAAGGTAGAGACATCCGCAAGTTCCACAGTAGAAGAAGCATCTCTCACCATACCGGACTCTGAATGGGTCTCAGTAGAGGCCTGCGAATCTGAAGTAGTGGGTATCAGAGGCTGCAAAAGTGCCTCACTGAGTACCGGCGAACTGGCGACTAGCTTAGGAGAAGAGTCGTCGGCAGCTTTGGACCCAAGCGGTCTGTCTCTGTCTTTATCTTTGCATTTTGTTTCAGAATATCGGTAGTTGGGTGGCTTACTGAAGCCATTTCTGGATAATTGAACAGAGTACCAAAATATTTAGAAGCGTAAATGAACAGATGACGAATAGTTCATTGTTTAAATAGGGCACAAACCCGACAGCGAGGTACGTCGTGGTCTGGGCCTAGGCAAGGAATGCAGTACGAATGGAAATCTTTATGAGGTACTTGCTTTCCACAAGAAATAAAATGATTACCTTTTACTCACATCGGTTTAGAGCAAGAAAGTTTCCCCAATGGGGTACTTAGCTTAGTTGAAGACTTTGGTTCTGAAACTTGAAAACGAAAATTTCAGGAGTCGGCCGACCAGCACTTTACGAACTGCTTCTGCTTTGGGCACTGCACAGCAAAAAGGACTGATAAAATGGGGTTGGCTGCATGCTTTATACCCCCTGACTACCTGACATCATGGAAGATGAGACAGCAACCGATGCAAGACCCAAGCGGATAACCCAAATGTGATGACTACAACAGTGAAACACGAAGAACATCACCCCACAAATTTTAGAGCTGAGTTGGCCTAGTGGTGTAATGCAATGAACATGGATCAAATCTTGAAAGACACCCTGATCCAGTTTGCATATGTTAGGGTCTGCCCTGTACTGTTCAGCTTGTTTGCTGTACAATATTGTCCTGACTGAATGAAGAATGCCTGTAGAGTGAAACTGTGCTGTAAAGCTACTTCCCAAGTGAACATAGCTAGCCTGCAAAGGGGGTATGACCTAGTCACCCCCACTATTGAAGATAAGCCACATAACTGTGGTATAGTGTGAAACAACCTGAAGAGGTCCTGGTTACCAAAAATGATTCAGAAAGTTGTGCGCCTTGATCAAGGCAAGCATCTCTATCATATTTATGTGCTTGCATCTGTCTTAGGTGTCCCACACACCTTGCACTATTATTCCTCCTGAAATTGCTCCCCAAGCAAAGCCCGAGACTTCTGTGATGGCCGACTGCTTTAGAATTTAGTGATATCTGCTGTTTTCTCCAAGTAATTTAATACTGACAAACCCCAGCACTGGGAACTGAAAAGACAAGTGGTGTTGATGTGAGAAAGAATAGTTGTGTAAAATCTTACCATAACCACAGATGTCCTTCTCTTCCATGTTGCAGTATTCTAAACATGAGGGATCCACTGCCTGAGGTGACACGAACATCCAGCTCATCTACAAAAGCTTAGTCTGGCTGCTTTATGGTGCGTGGGATGTCAAACGTTGGTACCATAAACCGTGGGCCAACAAGAGGTCCTAAGAGGGGGTAGGAGGGAGGGATAGGAAGACTGAAACATGGAAGAGAAGGACATCTATGGTTATGGTAAGATTTTACACAACTATTCTAAGTCCTTCTATTCTCATGTTGCAGTATTCTAAACATGAGAGAATACCAAAGCTCAGCATGTGATATGGGAGGAGGGGATAGAGGAACTCTCTATAAATCCATGCAGGACAGCTTTAGCAAAACCTGCCCTAGCCCTAGAGACATTGTTCAGTTTGTAATGCTTAGCAAAGGTGTGGTGACCCCCAGTGGAGGGATTAGGGCAAAGCAACTTCTGTACTTGTTCAGGGGAGAAACAAAGAGGTTGCAGCAAGGTTGGCCCAATCGATGGTAAATTTCGTCCACCACTACTAGATTCAGGGACCACTCATGAGGCATGAGAATAGTCCTGCTCAATTTGTCCGCTATCACATTTGAACTTCCCAGAATGTGCATTGCTATGAGCGGTTGGAAGAAATTGCCCATTTCCACACTCTGAGTGCCTCTCGACATAATGAATATGATTTGTTTCCCCCTTGTTTGTTGATGTACCAGAACACTGACATGTCTGTTTGAATTGCAACTGTTCCTAGAGGGACGGAATCCTGGAATGCTTGCAATGCTAATAGCACTGCCCTCATCTCTAGAACACTGATGTGCAGGTTGGCCTCCAATTAGGACCATGTGTCTTTGAACTGTCTTTCCCAGATAATGCTTCCCCACCCTATCTGGGAAGCATCCGTGGTCACTATGGCTTGGAGTTGGGGTACAGTGAAAGGTTGGCCCATGAGAATGTGATCTGAATGAAGCTACCATTTGAGGTCTTGTCTGCAGAGACTGGTTACTAAAATTTGATAAGCTTGATGAGTTAGAGACCACTGTGCTACTAGTAACCACTTTAGTATTCACATGTGAAATCTTGCTAGGGGAACCAGAGTGACTGTGGCAGCCATTGAACCCAAGGTTTGAAGAATCAACCTTGCTGGGACTCTGTCGTTTTGCATGATCTGTCTAACGAGAGCCCTGATGTTCAGTAGACTTTTTGAAGGAAGAGAAGCTATTCCCGAGACAGTGTTTAGTTGCGGCCCTATGAAATCCAAACATTGTGAGGGCTGTAGCTGGAATTTTTTGTGATTTATTGAAATGCCTAGGAATGTGCAAATAGACAGGGTATAGTCTTTTGCTGTTTCTAAGTGATGCCTGGCGGTAGCAGTGAAGAGCCAGTTGTCGAGATATTGGAATACTCAAAAACCTTGCAGTCTGAGATGAGCTGCAACTATTGCCATGCATTTGCTAAACACCCTGGGGGCTGTGGTGAGTCCAAAGGGCAGTGCTCTGAATTGGTAGTGACTGGCCCCTAGCCAGAAGCGTAGAAACCTTTGGGAGCTTTTGTCCATCTTTATGTGGTAATAAGCATCCATGAGGTCTATCGAGCACATCCAGTCACCTTTTTTCAAGGAGGGAAGTATGGCTTGTACAGAGACCATCCGGAATTTGGTTTGGTGGACTGATTTGTTGAATCGTCTGAGATCCAAAATCGGTCTCCAGTCCCCTGTTTTTTTGGGCACTAAAAAAAATCTTGTGTAAACCCCGGATATTATGGTTTGATGGCACATTTTGGATAACTCTTTTGTCTAACAGCTTTTGGATTTCTAAAGCTGCTGCTTCCCTTTGATTGGGTGGAACATCCGGGAGTTTTCTCTGAGGCTTGGGGTTCACAGACAAGGGGATTTGGTAGCCTCGGGATATTATTCAGAGCACCCATTTGTCCAAAGTTATTATTTGCCAGGCTGGTAGGTGCAGGGATAATCGCCCCCCAACTGTCTCCAGAGGAAGACAATTGCCATCCCTTCAGGAATGCTGATAGAAAGTACCACAGAAGGATTCCCTGGATCACTGATTTTGAGGTCCATTCCAGTCCCTAGGACGGCATCTTCCACTGTTTCCCCCTCTGCCCCGGGGGAAATCTTTACTACACGTGTCATAACAAGGCCCTCTGGATTTCTTGAACCGATTTACCTTCATAAACTTGAATCACAGTGGTTCAAGTGCTCATATGAGCGACTCGAAAAGTAGTTTTGTACCTACCATAAATGTAGATGTCCGAGAGGTATGCATCTGCAGTCCTAACAAATGGGTTGTCCTGCCTCAGGCAGCCCTTCGGTCGGCCGGATTCCAAAGTCTGGGTCTGGCCTCGGCTGATGTCGCACTTCACCCGACGTCATAGCTGCTGTGAATTGGGTATAAAGGCATCAGCCGACGCCATTTTCCTCAGTGTTTCTTGCCCCAGATGCCAGGTGCCCTCTAGGAAGGCTAAATTTGGATAAATGTAAATGATTCCAAACAGTAGAGAACAAACAAAAATAAACATGTATATACATATATACAAACAAATACACCATAATAGATTCCCCCAGCTAGCTACAAGAAGGGCAAATACCCTAGGAGTACCACAGAGGGGAAGGAGGGTGGGTAATCCTGACTGCAGATGCATACCTCTCAGACATCTAGATTTATGGTAGGTACAAAACTGTACTATGTCCTTCAAGGATGCATCTGCAGTCCTAACAAATGGGTAGATTACCATAGCCAAACTGGGGGAGGAGGCACTAAGATGATTATGGTGTAGTTAAGATCCCTTGCAAAACGGCAGTTGCAAAACCTGCTCGGGATCTGGAGTATAAAGGTAGATTATAATGCTTGGCAAATGTATGCACGGAGCTCCAAGTAGCAGCTTCTAAAATGTCTTTGGTAGCCACTCCTCGTAAGAAAGCTGTAGTAGTGGCTGTAGCCCTTGTGGAGTGAGGTCTGATGTCTTTTGGAGTTGTCTTTCCATGAAAAGAGTAACAAAATCTAATGCAATTTCCTATCCATTTAGAGATTGTCTGTTTTGAAATTGCTTTTCCTTCCATTCCTGTTGCATATGCTACCAGAAGCTGGTCAGTTTTTCTATTGTTCTTGGTTCTGTCCAGATAGTAGCGCAACTGCCTGTGCACATCCAAGGTATGTAGTAGTCTTTCCCCCCTGTTCTGTGGGTTGGGGAAGAATGTTGGTAGGTGGATTGCTTGGTTCAATGATACCCTGGAGACCACTTTTGGCATAAAAGTAGGGTTAGTTCTCAAGGACACTCTATCCTGATGGAAGATAAGGAAGGGCTGTACTGCCACTAATGCCTGTAATTCAGAAACCCTTCTTGCTGAAGTGATTGCAAGCAGGAAAGCAGTTTTCCAAGATAAGAACTGTAATTCTGCTGTTGCTGCTGGTTCGAAAGGGGGAAGTGTTAACTTTTCTAGCACAAAGTTAAGGTCCCATGTAGGCAAAGGTGGCTTCCTTGGAGGCTTTACATTTTTAATTCCTCTCAGGAACTGCCTGAGTAGAGGATGAGAGAAGACTGGAGGATCCATGTTGTATTCTGCTGAAATTGCTGATGCATGAATCTTAATGGAGGAGTAAGACAGGCCACTGTGGAAAAGTTCTGCTAAATATTCCAGGATGTTAGCTATGTTTGCTAATGATACATTTTCTCCTTTTGCTGCACTCCACATGAGGTATCTTTTCCATTTGGCTGAATAAGTCTTCCTTGTGGAGGGCCTGCGAGCCTCCAGGACAATGTCTTTAACCCTCTGAGATAAATCTGGGTTATTTTGTTTTATGAAATATTCCAAGCAGCTAGCTGCAGTGTTTTCAAGTTTGGATGTAGGATCTTGAAGTTGTTCTGTGTTAGCAGTAAAGGAACTAGAGGTAGAGGCCATGCGTGTGTCCGAGACATACTCCTCAGTAGTGCGTACCAATGCTGCCTCGGCCAGTCTGGAGCTATCAGGATGATCTTTGGGTGATCTTCTTTGATCTTCAGTAGCACTTTGTGCATCAAAGGAAGAGGTGGGAATGCATATGCTGTCCGGTTTTCCCAACTGAAGGAGAGGGAGTCCACCTTCCAAGCAAGTGGGTGGTATGTCCTTGTGCAGAATTTCCTCAATTGGTGGTTGTGAGGGGATGCGAACAGGTCTATTTCTGGTAGTCCCCATTTCTTTGTAATGGATTTGAAGATGTCTGGATGCAGCATCCATTCGTGGGCATCCGTGGTAGTTCTGCTTAAGGTGTCTGCTAGTATATTTTCTTTTCCTGGCACAAATATGGCCTGGAGCTGAATGTTGAGGTTCAGGGCCACATTCCACAGGTCCATTGCCATCCGGCATAGAGGATATGAGTGTGTGCCTCCTTGTTTGTTGATATACCACATGACTGTGGTGTTGTCCGTCCTTATCAGCAAATGACCCTGTTGAAGAAACGGTCTGAATGTCTGAATTGCCTGTTTCACTGCCAGCATCTCTTTTTGATTTATGTGTAGGTTCAGCTGGTCTTGTGTCCATAGGCCTTGTATACACTTGTCCACCATGTGTGCCCCCGAACCGACGTCTGAGGCGTCTGTGGTGATAGTCTGGCTTGGGTGAGGCTTGTGGAAAGGCAGTCCTCTGTTCAACTGACAGGCCTGAGCCCACCACAGGAATTCTTGCTTCAGGCATGGAATTATTGGAATCTGGGCTTCTAGACTGTGCTTGTGTTGAGACCATAAATTCCTTAGGTACCATTGCAACTTCCTCATATGCAGTCTGGCATGTGGAATCAATATTATACAGGATGCCATGTAACCCAGGGCTTGCAGGACTTTCCTTGCTGTAAGCTGGTTCTGTGTTGTTAATGCCATGAAATAGAGTGGTAGTTGCTTTTGCTTTTCTGCTGTGAGAAATGCCATCTAATTTGAAGTGTCCAGTTCTGCACCCAAGAATGTTATCCTTTGGGATGGTACCAGCCTTGACTTTTTCATGTTGACTGTGTATCCCAGGGCTTGCAGTAGTTGTATAACCTTTTCCAAATCTTTTGTTAATTTGGTCTTGTTGTCCGCTTGTATTAGGCAGTCGTCCAGGTATGGATAAATCTGAATTCCCTGAAGCCTGCAATGAGCAATTACTGATGCCAGGCATTTCGTGAATACTCTGGGCGCAGTAGATAAGCCAAAGGGCAATGCTGAGAATTGATAATGCTCTGATCCTGCAAGAAATCTGAGGTATCTTCTGCAATCTGGTCGTATAGGGACGTGCAGGTATGCCTCCTTGAGATCTAGAGTCACCAGCCAAGACTCCTTGCCCAGCATGGGAAGAAGTTGTTGTAGGGTCAGCATTTTGAATTTTGGAACAATGAGATATGTGTTCAGAGCGGACAGGTCGAGAATAGGTCTCCATTGGTTTTCTTTCCTTGGTACCAGGAAAAGTCTGGAGTAAAATCCTTGTCCTTGTTCCATAGACGGTACCTTTTCTATAGCTCTCATCCTTAGCAAGTGGTTGATTTGTCCTTGAGCGTTTGTTTTTTGGTTTGGTGGTAGGTTTGGCATTCCTCTCTTTTTTGGTAGAGTGTGGAAGTGAAACCTGTAGCCTTTGTCTATTGTCTGTAAAATCCATTTGTCTCCTGTAATATAATGCCAGTTTACGGAAAATAAGGCTAGCTTTCCGCCTAAGGGTGCTTCCAGTTGTTCCCTGGTAGGCGGTATCAGAGTCAAGTCATTGTGGCTGTCCTGTGGAAGTGGTAGTAGCTGGATCTGTGGCAGTACTTCTCTGGTTGTTAGGCTGCCACTGACGTCCCCTGTAGGCACCTCTGGATTGGCCTCTGCCTCTTGGGCGCCTATTTCTGCCCCTCTGTGTTCTGGAGGTGTCTGGAAAGGACCAATTCTTCGAAGGCCAATTTCTACTAAACCTCGGAGGCTGGACCTGTAAGAAATCCTTGACTGTTTGGACAGATTTTGCTTTTTCTTCCACCTTCTTTAGCACTTGCTGTGCAGGGGAGCCAAACAAACTTTGTTTCTCCATGGGAGCATCTAGGAGCTTTGACTTCAAATGGTCTGGTAAGGATTGCTCTTTTAACCATGCATGCCTTCTGATCACTGTACCAGTCATAGCTGATCTAAAGGAAGCCTCCAGTGCATCATAGTCGCATTTTAAGGAATGATTACTGACCTGCTGAGTGTTATGTACCAAATCCTGAAGGGACTTACGGTCTATAGGTTCAGGAGAGGACAGTTTTTTATTTAGCTGGTCTAACAAAAATTCCTGATACTGAATCATGTGGAATTGACAGTTTAAGGCCCTAGCCAAAAGAGTAGCAGAAGTATAAACTTTTTTACCCCATCTCTCTAATGCCCTAGATTCTCTTTCAGAGGGGAGGGAGTTTTTGGCAGAGGCAGTTGCTACAGCTTTGGGGCCCTGTGAAATAGTTTCAGGATCTGCAATAGGAGCCTTAGACAAGTGAAAGTGTGTGTCCGGGACCCTGTAATACCTGTCGGGCTTAGCAGGGGCCGGGGGGAGAGAGTCAGGGGCAGTACAAGCATCATTAAATGCATCATCCACAACTGTTAGTACTGGAGGAATGGCTAAAGGCCTGTGCTGTGGTAAATGTAAAAAGGTCCTTAGCCTTTTCCTTGAATCTGAAAAGTCCTGGCCCTGCCATTGAAATTGCTCTCTCATAGCATGCAGTGTTTCCCCAAAAGAAAATTCCTCAGGAGGAGAGGCAGAAGGGATGGAGTCTTCTGCATCAGAGTCCTCATATGGAGAATAAGGAGGATTTGAGTTTTCTGAATCATCCGAGGAATAATCAGTTGAAACTGGCTCAGGGGGCTCTGCTCTAGGCCTCTTCTCTGGAGGGGGTGGAGAGGCCCTGTCAGGGTGAGGTTGGGATCCCCTGATCAAGGAAATGAGATCCTCAGCCAGGCTGAGCATTTTGGAACTAGAGGTAGGCCTGTGTGAGGGGATTTTAGAAGGCAAGGCCTTAGAAGTTTTAGCTGCTTTAGCCCTGGAAAAAGCCTTGAAAGACATAGATGCAGGGGGCCTAGCAGCTCCACGTGCAGGAGTAGATATGTCTAAAGGAACAGTATCTGAGAAATCCTGGGAACCTGCAACAGCAGGGGAAATTTCAGTAGCAGATTCAGCCATGCTGTGTGAGGCCTCGACTATAGGAGGTATGCTTTCGGCCGAAGGAAGAACCGTGGATTCGGTTTCAGCCGAAACAGAGACACTCGCGGTTGGCTTAACAGTGGTTTCGGCCGAAACCGCGGACCGTGAGTGTCGATCCTTTTCCTTACGCTTTTTAGCTAATTGTGAAGTCTGAGTATCCGACGGCATTTTGTAAGCAAAAGCGGAGCCGAAAAACTCCTCTGCAAACTCCGACCGACGTCTAAGTGTCCGTCGGTTGAAGCACAGGCTAGACAAGCTGCTACGTCGTGGTCTGGGCCTAAGCAAGGAAGGCAGTAAGAGTGGAAATCCTTATGAGGTATTTGTTTCCCACAAGTTAAACAGTTATTTACTTTTTCTGACATCGGCTGAGGCAAGAGAGAGTCCCCAACGGGGTACTTAGCTTTTTAGAAGTCTTCGGTAGTAGTAGTAATCTCTGGATCTGACCGACCGGCACTTGCGAACAGCTTCTGCTTCGGGCACCGCGCGGCAAGAAAGACTGAGGAAAATGGCGTCGGCTGATGCCTTTATACCCAATTCACAGCAGCTATGATGTCGGGTGAAGTGCGACATCAGCCGAGGCCAGACCCAGACTTTGGAATCCGGCCGACCGAAGGGCTGCCTGAGGCAGGACAACCCATTTGTTAGGACTGCAGATGCATCCTTGAAGGACATCCAGGAAACTGAAAATGTCGACAGTCCTTAATGTTGGAAAAACAGCAAATTAAAAAGCATATTCGCTGTTTTTCAAACAGTGTTGAATAAACCCCCCCCCCCACACCCTCCCTACTTTATTATACCCGTCAAAGGGTGCATTGACAAATGATGGTTTGAATGGCTCCGAGAAGTCACATAAGCGCATCCAAGAATGCCATCTGATGGTTATACCTGAACCTGCTGCTCTGGACGTTCCTTTGGCTGCATGTGCTATGAGCCTCATGGACAAATTGGAGATGGATTCGAGGATTGCAAGCTGGGAGGAGAACTTATCCTGAACCTCTGCAGCTTCTTCTCCTGCCAGTGTGTTAAAAAGTTCCTTAATTAAGCTTGTTTGTAACCTGGCAAGGTGTGCCATGTAGTTCAATGACCTTAATGCAAAGGTTGCTGAAGCATAAACATGCTTGCCAAATCTATCCAAAGTCCTAGACTCCTTGTTAGGAGGATGGATAGTGCGACTCTCTTCTGCGAATTCTTTTTTGGTGGCTGCTGCTACCACCACAGGGTCAACAGGGATTCCTTTGGACCAACGTGGTTCCTCCTTTGGTGCAGATAAAATATGGTCAGGCCTTTTGGGGAAGGGCTCTATGGTGTCGGGTATCTTCCAAGCCCGTTGAGCGATCAATTTCACCAGTCCATCAGTGAGCGGAGAAAGCCAAGAAGTGGAGGGGGTTGGGTGCAAAAAGCCTCCAGGTATACTGACTCCTCGTTGGAAGGTTGTGTGGATGACCAGTCACCCCTCTGTTTCAGTATTTCAAGGATGTCCCCAAAGGAAACATCTTCAGGGGTGACTTAGGGGAACCCTTGTCTTCACTGAAGTCCATATCCTCAGTGTAAGACTCCTTTGGGGAGTCTAGGTGCTTCCTCTTGCATTTCCTCTTCGCAGGGACTTCTTCAAGGGGAAATTCTGGAAAAGTTTCCGAAGAGGTAACCGCATTGGCGGGTGTTACCTGGTGATTTTGCATCCTCTGTCTGGGGGAATAAGGTCAGTGGTAGCTCCGGCCAAGAGGAAGGGGAAGATATCTGCCCCAACAGGGAAGGCAATGGCTGGGAATCCCCAAGGGATAGTGCCTTCTCCATGATACGGAAGGCTGCCCCCCCGTAGATGGGTGGGAGCCCAGAACCGAAAAGGACTGCTTCAGAAAGTACAGTTTTGTACCTACCATAAATGTAGATGTTCGAGTGCTAATACAGCTGCAGTCATAACAGGGGTTATCCTGCCGTCAGGCGGGTCCTCGGTCAGCCGAATTCAAAGTCTGGGTCCGGCGTTGGTTGTCGTCGCTTCTTCCCTGACGTCAGTGCGGCAGGGGTATGAAAGAACCTGCCGACGCCATCTTCTTCAGTTTTTCTTGCCCCAGATGTCAGGTGCCTCCAGAAGGAAGACAAAACATAAACTTATAATAATGCAATGTAAAATAATCAAAAAACAGTAGTTTGCAAGCAAATACACCATAAAAGAATACCCCAATCAGGTTGTATGAGGAGGTGTTTGTCATAAGGCCTGTCCCAAGAGGGGATGGAGGGAGGGAAACCTGGACTGCAGTATTAGCACTCGAACATCTACATTTATGGTAGGTACAAAACTGTACTATGTTCATCGTGCATACAGCTGCAGTCATAACAGATGGGTAGAATCCCAAAGCTAAAAAAGGGTGGCAGGCACTAAGTGGAACTAGGAGGAGCAAGGATGCCTTGCAAGACTGCTGTGGCAAAGCCCGCTCTAGATTTAGAGTAAAGTGGAAGGTGATAGTGCTTGGAGAAAGTGTGCACAGAACTCCAAGTGGCTGCTTCCAAAATGACCTTGGTAGGAACCCCCCTGAGGAAAGCTGCAGAGGTAGCTGTGGCCCTTGTGGAGTGAGATCTGATGCTTGTAGGCACAGTTTTTCCATGAAATGAGTAACAAAAGCGTATGCAGTGGGCTATCCATTTTGAGATGGTCTGTTTGGAGATAGCCTTTCCTTGAGCACCTGTAGCATAGGACACAGAGTTGCTCGGATTTTCTGAACGGCTTTGTCCTGTCCAAATAATAACGAAGTTGTCTGTGAATGTCCAAGGAATGTAGTAGTCTTTCCCCTTTGTTTTGTGGGTTAGGATAAAAGGTAGGTAAGTGGATAGTCTAATTCAAGGCTAAACTGGATACTACCTTTGGCATAAAGGAAGGGTTGGTTCGTAAGGAAACTGTCCTGATGGAAAATGATGAAAGGTTGTACAGCCATGAGGGCCTTTAGTTCCGAAACCCTGCGTGCTGAGGTGATAGCCAGAAGGAAGGCTGTTTTCCATGACAAATATTGCAGTTCTGTTGAAGCAGCTGGCTCAAATGGAGGCAGGGTCAGTTTTCCAACATGAAGTTGAAGTCCCAAGCAGGTACTGGTAATTTCCTTGGGGGTTTTATATTCTTAGCCCCTCGGAACTGTCTTAAGAGAGGATGAGAGAATAAAGGAGGATCTGTGTTGTATTGTGCAGAAATGGCTGAAGCATGGATCTTGATGGAGGAGAAGGAAAGTCCATTGTTTAACATCTCAGCTAGGTACTGTAATATTTGAGGTAAATTTAGTACCCAAGGATTCTGGCCGTTTTTCTGATTCCAGGCACAAAACTGTTTCCATTTGGTGGAGTAGGCTTTTCTAGTAGAAGGTCTTCTGGCCTCCAAGATGACATCCTGCACCTCTTTGGAGAGGAGGGTCTGTTGGGAAATCAAGGAATCCTCCATGCGGCTAGATTGAGGGTTTTCAGCTGACTGTGAAGAGTTTTGAAGTTGTGCTGGGACAACAGAAGAGGCACAAGAGACAGGATCCATGGTGGGGAATGCGTCAGGCTCTTCAAGAGTGGATACCAGTGTTGTCTTGGCCATTCTGGAGCAAGGAGAATCATGTTTGGCCTCTCTGCTCTGGCTTTTAATAGAACATTGGGCAGCAGAGGAAGAGGTGGAAAGGCATAGACTGTCAATGTTGTCCAATTGAAAGAAAGTGCGTCCACTTTCCAGGCCTGTGGATAATAGGTCCTTGAGCAAAATTTTTTCAGTTGGTAATTTCTGTGGGTAGCAAAGAGATCTATGTCTGGCTGTCCCCATGCCTGAATTATCTTTGCGAAAACTTGAGGATGCAACTTCCATTCGTGTGGATCTGTCATATTTCTGCTTAGGCTAACTGCCAGTGTGTTTTCCTTCCCTGGCAGGAATTGTGCTTGAAGTTGGATTTGCAATTCCAGAGCCGTGTTCCAAAGGGACATGGCTAGTCTGCACAGGGGATATGAATGAGTTCCTCCCTGTTTGTTCATGTACCACATCACTGCGGCGTTGTCTGTCCTTATCAATAGCTGGCCTGGATGCAGTAGGTCTTTGAAGGCCATAATAGCATTTTGTACTGCTAGCATTTCCTTTTGATTGATGTGTAGGTGCTTCTCTTTTTGTGACCATTTGCCTTGAATGCACTGATTTGTCATGTGCGCCCCCCAGGCGTAGTCCGAGGCGTCTGTTGTGATGATTTGATTTGCTTGAGGCATGCAGAAGGGGAGACCTATGTTTCTTTGGCATGCTTGAGCCCACCACAGAAATTCCTTTTGAAGACATAGAATGAGTGGTATAATTGTTTCCAAACTGTGGCTGTGTTGAGACCATAAGTTTTTTAGGTACCATTGAAGTTTCCTCATGTGCAGCTTTGCACATGGGATCAGCAGGATGCAAGATGCCATGAATCCCAGAGCCTTCAGGACTTTCCTTGCAGTCAGCCTGGTGTAGGTTGCCGTTTCGCTGAAGTATTGAGATAGTTGCCCTTGCTTCTCTGGCGTGAGGTAGGCCATCTGGGTGTTTGTATTCAAGCTGGCACCCAGGAAAATTATTGTTTGAGAGGGTATTAGTTTTGATTTCTTTTTGTTGACTGTATCCCAGAAAGTTCAACAATTTTATTACAAACGCCAGGTGTTTCAGAAGAATGTGCTTGCTGTCCGCTTGGATCAGGCAGTCGTCCAGATATGGGTATATTTGTATCCCTTGAAGTCTGTAGAAGGCAATTACTGATGCCAGGCATTTCGTAAACACTCTGGGCGCAGTAGATAAGCCAAAGGGCAATGCAGAGAATTGATAATGGGCTGAACCTGCAAGAAATCTGAGGTATCTTCTGCAATCTTGTCTGATAGGGACATGCAGGTATGCCTCCTTGAGGTCCAATGTTACCAGCCAAGACTCCTTGCCCAGCATGGGAAGAAGCTGCTGTAATCTGAGCATCTTGAATTTTGGTACGAGTAAGTATGTGTTTAGGATGGATAGGTCCAAAATAGGTCCCCAAACTTTGTCCTTCCTTGGTACCAGGAATAGTCTGGAATAAAAACCTTGACCCTGTTCTTTTGCAGGTACCTCTTGAATAGCTTTCATGTCCATGAGAGCTGAAATTTGTTTTTGTGCCTCTACCCTTGATTTTGTGGCAGGTTTGGCATGCCTCTCATTTTTGGAAGGGTGTGAAAGTGGAATCTGTAACCTCTGTCTATAATGTCCAGGATCCATTTGTCTTTTATGACAATATGCCAGTTTTTTTTTAAATAATGCCAGTTTTCTGCCTAAAGGTGCTGCCATTAAAGCTTTGCTTGGCATGCAAAGGGGAAAGTCATTGTGTCTGCTTTCTGAATGACTGTGATCTATCTTCTCCACCTCTTGGTGTAGGTGCTTGCCATTGTCTGGCTCTGAATGATCCTTGAGATTGCCCTCTACCCCTCGGGCGCCTGTATCTGCCTCTTTGAGGTCTGTCTGTGGCTGGAAAGGACCAATTTTTTGAAGGCCAGTTTCTGCTGAAACGTGGAGGTTGTACCTGTAGGAAATCTTTCACTGTTTGCATTGATCTTGCCTTTTCCTCCATTTTCTTTAGTACCTCTTCAGCTTTAACACCAAACAATACATCTTTTTGAAGAGGTGCATCTAGTAACTTAGCTTTGACATGATCTGGTAAGGTTTGCTCTGAGCCAAGCATGTCTACGTATGACAGACCCTGTAACAGCAGCTCTACATGAGGCCTCTAAAGCATCAAAACCACATTGCAAGGTATGTTTACCCACTTGCTCGGCACTATGCAACAAATCCTGCAACTCCTTTAAATCTGGCTGCTCAGGTTGTGTCATTTTGCTTTGCAACTGAGATAACAAAAACTGTTGATACTTTAACATATGGAACTGACAGTTTAATGCCCTCATGGTTAAAGTGGCCGAGGTGTACACCTTTATCCCCCACCTTTCTAAAGCTCTGGAATCTCTCTCTGAAGGTAATGGGGTTTTGGCAGTAGAGGCCTTAATTCCCTTGAGACCCTGTGAAACAGTTTCTGGGTCAGCAGCATGAGTTTTGTATAGGAATTGGTGTGAATCAGGAACCCGGTAATACCTGTCAGGTTTAACAGGAGCTGGAGGTAAAGAATCTGGGTTGAGGCTGGCTTCTGTGTACACATCATCTAATATATCCAAGACAGGAGGGATAGCCAGAGGCCTGTGCTGGGGAAGCAAGAGAAAATCCCTCAACCTTTTCTTGGAATCCTAGTAATCTTGGCCTTCCCAGTGAAAGTGTTCCCCTAAGGTATGTAGGGTTTCCCCAAAAGAATAGTCCTCAGGGGGGAGGGGGGGAGACAGAGGGAATGGATTCCTCAGCATCAGAGTCTTCAAAAGGGGAATATGAATATTCCTGGTCCTCAGAATGTTCTGAGGTAATAGAGGCTTGATCTGAGGAAGGGTAGTCTTCCTCCAATCTGGGCCTTTTGTCCGAGGGGGGTTGAGAACCCCTGATAAGAGTAATCAAACCCTCAGCCATTTTGAGCATCTGTTTTTTAGGCATGGGGCCTTGAGAGGGGCTCTGTTGACCTTGTCTTTTAGTTTTCATGGCTGCTTTAGATTTTGTGAAAGCCTTAATGGAAAAGGAGGAAGGCCTGAAGACACCTTGAGAAGTGGCAGGCCTGTCTGAACTCTGAGTTTCCCTGCCAAGAGTGGCGTCGGTATCTGTAGTCGGAATGGGGGCCGAGGAGCCTGCGACCTCGGGCACAGAAGACACCGCTAAAGAAGCGTCATCGGTACTCAGGGGCTGCGTAGGTGCCTCACTGAGAACCGGAGCACCGGTAGTCGGCTTTAGTGTGGTGTCGGTCGAAGTCGCGGACCTTGTATGTCGGTCCTTATCTTTGCGTCTTTTACTCAAAACTTGAGTCGGAGTATCCGACGACATAATGTAATTAAATTTTTTACCAAAATAGTGTTGGGCGAACTCCGCCCGACGCTTAATAGTGAGTTTGTTGAATCTAGCACAAAAACGGCAGGCCGAGACGTCATGGTCTGGGCCTAAGCAAGGAATACAGAAAGAATGGAAATCCTTATGCGGTATTTGCTTCCCACATGAAATGCAATTATTAACTTTGTCTGACATCGGTCTGAGGCAAGAAAAGTTTCAACGGGTACTTAGCTTTCAAGAAGACTTCGGCTGAAATATTTTCATAAATCTCAGGAGCTGGCCGACCGGCACTTGCGAACTGCTTCTGCTTTGGGCACCGTGCGGCAAGAAAGACTGAAGAAGATGGCGTCGGCTGGTTCTTTTATACCCCTGCCGCACTGACGTCAGGGAAGAAGCGACAACCGACGCCAGACCTAGACTTTGGAATTCGGCCGACCGAGGACCCGCCTGATGGCAGGATAACCCCTGTTATGAGCTGTATGCACGATCAACATCCAGGATCACACCCCACACTGAGACACCTCCAGACTCGGAGCCAGTATTAACTACAAGGGCCGGCGCTCTGAGAGGCATGGATGGCTCAGACGGAGCCGAAAGGATATCATGCATCCTGGAACCGACCATTGACTCCCGACCAAGGGAGTCCCCCGGTGCAGAAGATCTGGAAAAACTCAAACCTGTAGTCTGAATTGAAGATGGGAAGGCTGTTGGAACAGACTCAGTTGGAGCCGGGGCTGTCGGAAACGAGTACTCCAAGGGCTCAGACAGAGTTCAAGGAGGAGTGTATGTAGGTGTTATGGAATGAGCAGTTTTGATGCTGGCTTAGTTCTGAACCAAAGTTAATCCTCTTGCCACTAGGAGCTGGTCCACTAATCTCATAATGCCCTGTTCCAATAAACTTTTAGTAGACCTCACTGATACAGTGGAAGGAGATCTGGACTGTTTGACTTCCACAAATGAGGTTTCCTTAAAGGGGTCCACAGAAGGAGAGCACAATGTCTTTGGTGCAATAGGTAACTCTGAAGTCCTAGGTACCGATGGCTCAGTCGGAGCTGAGGCTGAGTCATCAGAGAGTTCCAAAGGTGTCTTGATAGGCACCGATAATTCTCTCAGTGCTGAAGAACTTTTCAGAGCCAAAGAAGTCTTAGAAATTTTTCTCATCGGTTCTGAAGAGCTTGGAACCGAAGAAGATTTCTTTTTTGAACTGTGGGAAGAAGTTCCCACTTCCACAGTTTTCTCTTTAGGTCCAGAAATGGCCTCATCAAAAGGAGATTTTAACGGGCCTTTCAACAAAACTTATTCTTTCTTTCCATTAAGGTACGGGAGAAAAATATGTGACAAATAGCACAATTCTCTTGCAAATGCATTTCATCTAAACAATAGACACACAGGGTATGCCCGTCTGAGTTGGGCATTTTCCCCTCACACTTGGTACATCTCTTGAAACATGAAGAGCCCTTAGGTTTCACTGGAGATTGCTTCTTGTCAGACATATATGAAATTAAGAAAGCTAGAACAAAAAAATTTTTTTTTTTGAAAGGCAAGGAAGAGAAAAATACCAATTATGGTAACAACAATACCCTAAGGGTATAGACAGAGAGCTCCAAAGTCAGCATGAATCACCATAAAAAAAACCTCCACACCAGGAACACTCGTAAAAAGCTTTACTGGTGCATCCGGTAACTTGGCTTTCGCCTTCAAGGAATATTTTTTACACACAAGCAGCACTTCCTTTTATACATCATATAATTGAATAATTGACATTCATTAAATTCAAATACTCTTCATTACATAATTAAATACTCAGTATCAATTAATACATTCTAAAAGTTCCCTAAATATGTTTTCTGAACCTCCTGGTCCAAATTTGGGTTTATAAATGTACAAATATCCTAAGTTTAAATACATAACTTACTCATATATGTATATATAAATATAAGTGCATAAAATTTACTTTATAATAAACTCCGTAATACTTTTAATAATTATGCACATACAATAACCACAGCAGTATATTACACAGAAATCTTGCCTTTTTAAAAAGCTTATTGATTTTAACTGTTCTTAATAAATTTATATTGTATAATAAACCCTAATTTCTATTCAAATTGATGTCAAGATTATATCCCTTAGGGCACAGGGTACAAAAATTAATACTTTTCATTTCCAGTCGTGTCAGTTTATGTATGAATTCATCCCCTTGACAAAAATGGGGTTTAGCCAACACACAATAAAATAAAAATGCATCACTACACTCATGATGTGCAAAAAATGTTCCGCTACAGGACTTTCTACCCTTTGTCTTCTTGTGTCTTAAATTTGGACCAGGAGTTTGAGAAAACATCTTTAGGGAACTTTTAGAATGTATTAATTGATACTGATTATTTAATTATGTAATGAAGAGTATTTGAATTTAATGAATGTCAATTATTCAATTATATGATGTATAAAAGGAAGTGCTGCTTGTGTGTAAAAAATATTTCTTGAAGGTTAAGGCCGAGGTACCGGAGGCACCAGTAAAGCTTTCTGAGTATTGTTGGTGTGGAGTGTTTTTTTATAGAGAGTTACCAGCAATGGTATGCAGGAAAAATACCTCACAGTAAGAGGAAAAACAGTTGAAGAGGAGTGGATAGCTCAGATAAGGTAGCTAGAGTTAAACACTAGAGCTTATTTAGATAAAAGATATATAAAAAAAAGTTTTATAACTCTCAAATATTTGTCAAGCCTCAAGAAATAATGAAGGCACATCTGGTCTGCGACACGGCAAAAGAGATCCGAGGTATTCTCTGTGAGGAGCATCATTGGTAGAGCCGGTCTTGAGAGTTTGGAGAGGGCGAGCTGGAAAATAACGTCCAAGTCGGTTCCGAGGATTCAGAACCAAACCCACAGTCAAGGATTAGGTGAAGATTAACAACATCAGATTGTAAGTTGTCTGTGAATATCCAGGGAATGGAGCACTCTCTCACTCTCATTTTGAATACAGGGAAGGAAAGTGGGTAAATGGATAGACTAATTAAGTGACAGTTCATTGACCACTTTAGACATGGAGGAGGGGGTCGTGCGAAGAGACCCTATCCTTATGAAATATTAAGTAGGGTGGATTGGCCATGAGTGCTTGTAACCCTGAAACCCTTCTGGCCGAAGTCAAGGCTACCAGAAGCACTGTTTTGCAAGTGCACATCTTTAAAGTGGCTGAGGCTGCTGGTTCAAAGTTAGCAGTCGTGAGTTTTTCTAGAATAAAATTCAGATCCCAAGGGGGAGGGATGGGTTTCCTTCGGGGTTTGATGTGTAGGACCCTTTTTAAGAAAAAGATTTACCTCTAGTCTGGGTAACAATGGTGGGTTGAAAGATACACAAGAAGTAATAGCTGATAAATGGACTTTCACTGAGGAATATGAAAGTTCAGACTTAAGTAGTTCGCACAGATAAGACAAAACTAGAGGTACATGTGCAGAAAGGGATCTAGTTTTTGTATAGACACCAAATGGAGAAACTTTTCCATTTGGATAAGTAGGATGTATTGGGTTTCCTGGCCTCCTGCAGGACAGAAACCACGTCCTCTGCATAAAGGTGCCTAAAAGGAATCAAAAGTTTATCACCCACAGGGTTAGTCTGAGGGTTTGTAAGTGTAGGTGGATGAGGGATCCTTTTTATTGCGTGATGAGATCCATCTTGTGAGGTAACTTGTGGTGATCGCCCTTGGCTAGTAAACAAAGTAGGGAGAACCAGTGATGCCTTAGCCAGAAAGCCATAACAAGATTTTTGGTTTGCCCTGTTGAATCTTCCACAGGACTTTCTGTATGAGAGGGAAGGGGGAATGCATAAAGAAACATCCTCTTCCAGGAGATTGTAAAGGCATCCACCCTCCACGCTAGTGGGAAGGCGGCTCTTGTGCAGAATAAGTGAAGTCTGTTAAGAGGAGAGGCAAACAGATGTATTTGTGGTGTACATCACCAGTGGACAATATCCAGGAAGACATCTCTGTGTAAAATCCATTCTTGAATCTGTGTTAATGACCTGCTGAGGGCATCTGCCTGAACACTGGTTTGTGCGGGAATGTAAACTGCCTGCAGTATCACTTTGGAGAGGGTAGCCACTTCCCAAGCTTGGATGGCTAGCCTGCAGAGCAAGTAGGATTTTGTCCTCCCTTGCTTGTTGATGTACCATAAGACAGTGGTGTTGTCTGTAATAATTTTGAGAGGTCCTGGATGGATAAGGGGTAGGAATGCTTTAAGAACTAGGATAACAGCAGTAATCTTCCTGATGTTGATGTATTTTTTTCTGAAGGCAAGATTCCCACTGCCCTTGAACCTTCAGGCCATACATAGTCGCCCCCCACCTGAGATCTGATGCAAGCGTGTACATCTGTTGAGCTGCTGGGAGAGGCTGTAATTGTAATTGTAATTGTAATTGTATTCCTGGATTCAGACGAATTTGCTGGATCCACCAGTGTATTTCTCTCTTGAGACAGGGAAGGAATGTGACTTGAAATTCTACTTACTCATATGTAACCTGGCTAGAGGAGTGTCGCTGCCATGAGACCCAGGAGGAAAAGAAATTCCCTGGCTAAGATGGAGTTGGTCAGGAGTAGTTCTTGGAAGTAAGTGGTCAAAGATGTGACCTTGTCTGGGGGAAGAAAGGCCTTCATCAGATCTGTCATTATTCTACAGCCCAAGAAAATCTGATCTTGGGTAGGAGTAAGAGAGGATTTGCATTAGTTGATTGTGAAACCTAGCCTTTCGAGGAGGTAAATGGTGAACTGAAGGTGTTTTAACAGGGTGTCTCATTGATCTGCCCGAATGAGGAGGTTGTCCAAGTATGAGAAGATTTGAATGCCCCTCGTCCTGCAAAAGGCCACTACAGGGGGAAGGCATTTTGTAAATACCCTTGGTGCCTTGGACAAGCCAAAGGGCAAGGCAGTAAACTGATAATGCAAGGACTGCACAGCAAAACACAGGAATTTTTGATAGGATGGATGGATAGAAATGTGAAGATGTGCATCCTTCAGGTCTAGAGTGGCCAGGAATGATTTGGGAATCAAGAGTGGAAGAATGGTTTGGAGTGATAGCATGCTGAAGGTGGGTACATGCAGAAAAGGGTTTAGAAGGGACAGGTCTAGGATAGGCCTCCATGGGCCATCCTTTCTTGGGACTAGGAAGATTCTGGAGTAGAAGCCTTGGCCCTCCTGTCCTGGAGGAACCTTTTGTACTGTGCCACGTTGGCAGAGTCTTTGCATGACTTGTGGGAGGAGGTGTGTTTGGCCCTTTGCAGGTTGTGGGATACCTTTTTGGATATGGATTTCCCACCAAGTCATGAAGTAGCCATTTTCCACACCTGATAAGACCCAGTTGTCTGAAGTGATCTGTTGTCACAGGGGAAGACAGTGAGAGAGGTGGGCAGAAAGGGGTAGGCAATTTGGAGGGGTCTGTAAGTCACGCAGAGATTGACCTGTTAGGAAAGGACTGTTTGTTAAAGGGCTGGGAAGAGGTTGGTCTGGTTGATGATGATTTCCTGGCACCTTTCCTAGATTTGGAAGTAGGTAGTGTGGAAGTTTTCCTGACAAAACTTGGAGAGATTATTTCACTAGTGCCGAAGTTTCACAGAAATTAAGAGGTGCTTAAGGTCCTGTAGCTCCTTGCTCTTTTCTTGCAGGTTTTTAAACATTTCTGCTGAATGTTTCCCAAAGAGGAAGCTATTGTCAAGAGGACCATCCAAAATCTTGTTTTTAAAATCATCTGGTAATGGCTGTAGTCTTAGCCAGGAGCATCTGCGGAGCACCGAGGTTGAAGCAGTAGAACCGGCTGATGCTTCTATAGCATTGTAGCTGCATTTAATTGAATGTCTAGTGACTTGAGCAGCTAAGGAGAGGGTGAAGGCAACTTGTGCCTTAACAGGAGTATCTGGTACGGAGGACAGCTTATCCATGGCCTGTGAGAGAAGATCCAAAGCATACCAAACTTTACCATATGCATTTGGTAATTGATGGCTCTGAAAGCCAGAGTGGAAGGGTGTATTATTTTCTAGAGTCATTTAGTGCGGAGCAGAACGGACAAGCTGACGTTTGACTGGTGGCAGAGAAGTTCTGATGTCAGTGCATGCAGACGTCATATTTATGACCCATGGTTTATGGTACGCAAGTGTGATGGTCCCATACACCATACAGCAGCCAGGCTAAGCTTTTGTAGATGGGCCGGATGTTCGGGTTGCTAAGGTGGAGGATACCTCACGTTTAGAATAGTGCAACATGAAAACAGGAGGACAATTTATAGATGCCATGAGACCCAAAATCCTGAGGTATTCTCTCTCAGTGACCAAAGTTCGATTAGAAAATTTTGAAACAGATCTAGACGTAGATCTATTTTTTCCTGTGGAAGAAAAGCTCTTTGAAATGTGGTGTTCAGCTGATGTCCCTGGAACACACACGCTTGTGTGCAGGAGTCAAAAAGGAATTTTGTATGCTCTTTTGGAATCCTAGCTGTTGTAAGAGATCTTTCACCCAACTGAAATATCCCTGACACTTTGAAAAAAAGACATGCAAATATAAGCAAGCCATGTAAATATGGTAAAAAAAGAAAATATATATTGTGTAGCTTGCAATGAGCTACAACTGGAGCTAGCCATTTGATGAATGCTTTTGGTACAGTGGATAATCCAAAGGGTAAAGTACAGAACGAACTGATAAAGTGATCCAAGAGATAAATTGTGAAGTGACATCAATTTAATGTTAGGCACGGTCAAAAACAGGCCTATGAAGGAAGATCCAGAATTTGTCTCAAAGCATCTTTTTTCTTTGTACTAAAAACATCCTTGAACAAACACCGCTCCCAACTTGAGAAGAGGAACTAGTTCTATCACTCCCTGGAGCAGCATGCAATGAAGAACATGTGGAAACAAAGAAAGTCTGGCATGGTGGATGAGGAATAACCTCCTGGCATGGAGGAATATTCTCTCACTGCCATCTATAAACTTGATGAATGATCTTGAAAACCCATTTGTCTGAAACTGTTGCTAAAGAGAAAAAAATACAGATTCAGACTTTCTGGAAGAGAAAATGGACTGCCAGGGTGGGAGGGAGGTACAAAGCCCCTTAAATAGTTAAACTGACTAGTTGGACTGTCCTTGGTTTGGGGATTCCTGAATTTTTGGGATACACTTGCTGTGATGCTAAAATTGGATGAGGGGTT
Source organism: Protopterus annectens (assembly GCF_019279795.1). Lineage (NCBI taxonomy): Eukaryota > Metazoa > Chordata > Ceratodontiformes > Protopteridae > Protopterus > Protopterus annectens. The sequence continues at coordinate 1,239,831,913 of NC_056729.1, forward strand.
AGAGAATCCCTTCGAAAATTAGAAAATGGAAGGCAGAAAATCTTACAGATTCCTTAATTTAACTTACCCCTTTCATCACACTTTTTGATCACATCTTCAGCAAAGGTACCAAAAAGTGAATCTCTATCCAAGAGAGAACATAACATTTCAGTATTCACATCTTCTTGGGAGGTTCTTTTAATTCAGCCAAATTCAGCCAGGCAAACCTCCACAAAACAGTTGCAGAGGCCATAGCCCTGGAAGAAGTATCAAGGGAGTCATACACACACTGTAAACAGAGATAACTGATTAGTGTAGTAGAAGAAACTAAACAATTTAAAGCATGTTTCATCCAAGAAAAAACTGCGAGCAATCAGTTAGTCAGAATGAACATTAACATGTGAGCCTGACAATTCAAAATTCTGAAAATCAAAGTTGCAGAAGCAAACACTATTTTCCAGTTCTCATCAATAATCTTCCCATCCTTATCAGAAAGAGTAGGCTAGGAATAAACAAATTATTTAGCAGCAGTAGGAATAAGTAAAGCTGTAGCTTCTGGGTCAGGTTTGGGAATAGTGTATTAAAACTTAAAAAAAGAGCTTTATACATTATATCTGTCCTTTTAGGGTCAGCAGGTTGGCTATCAGGAAAAATACAGGCAGAGACACACACATCTCCAAAAGCTGACACAATTGCAGGAAATTATGAAGGTTCATGAAAGACCTTCTGTAACGATTCATAAGATTTTCCAAGGGACTGAGAAACTTCAGTGCACTCCCACTGAAAACACTGGCAATAGTCTCAAAGGGAAAATAAGAAACTGAGCTATCCTCATAGTCTAAATCAGAAAACTGAGGTGAAAACCTTTATCTGTCTTCATCTTCCTGTCCAGATTCAAAATCTTGAATCTCTTCAGGACAGGAGGTAGCCTTCCTTTAACCAAAAAGCAATAAATAAGAAGACTCAGAAGTAGATACGTGTTTAGGTTTCTGTTACTTTTTTCCAGAAAAATGGGGCCAACTGTGTTATAAATGGCAGCAGCAGTAGCTTCCACAGGGACTGGCACAAAATTCTGACAAAACAGGGAAGCCTTCCCTGTTCCCTCTCACAGAGCTGACAAGAGTGGCTCTCCTTTGCCTACTGAGGAAAACCTAAGAAACACACAGTACAAAGTGGCTATAGGTGCTACGCCAGAGGGATCCAAGTTAAAAAATGACTGGTCTGAGGTACAACACATGGCCACAGTACACTCAACCACCTGCAGTTGATGCAAACAACCTGATATGGTGGCAAAGGCTGTATTCTTTTTATGGCAAAAAAAGACTTAACTTGGAATAGACTTTCAAGGTCAAACCAAAAATGGTGCCTTTTTCCCCCAAGGAAAACAGTTTTTAAGTCACCTTTTCACACAAAAGTACAGTAAAAAGTCCTTCAAAACACTTGCCAGCCCCAAAAAGTAGAATAAAGACAATTTCTCCACAGAAAAAAATGTTTAAGTTAAACAACTTTTAAACTGATAAGAAAATAACAAAACAGTGCTCTCATTAAAAGTACAATACAGTCTCATGACAGTCCATTACAGCACAAATTCCTAGCTTTAAAATAACTTTCTGAAAGGAAAGTATTAATAATCACAAAAAAATAAGTGAATGGAACTTTTTTCCCTAAAGGAACTTATCTACCCAAGAAAGGAATAGCACAAGCCGACCATTGATCCTCAGAATCATCAGAGGAGTGTACTCTTCGGCAGCAGTAAAGCTCTAAAGGGCTTGTCGCCCAAACTTGTCTTTTAGTCAGCTTAGCCCCATCTGCCTGACAGTTTGGGCACATGGAAGGTGCCCTGAAGCTTTGGAAGCTGTCTGGCTATTAAATCCTTGGCAGCATATAATCTATAAAGCTAAGGCTATTGTGGCAGTGATCAATATGATGAACATCAGACTACTATCATAATGTGTTTTTGAAGGGAAGGGCAGCTGCCTCTCCACCCCACCCTCCCTGCTACTTGTACACACCAACTCCAAGACTACATAACAACAAGAAAAGAACAAATTCTCGCTTTCCGCTGTCCAGTAACCTTCCACAATATAATACATGCATTTTGCAATCATATGACTATTTGATTGCTTCTGTTAGTATTACAGATGTTCGACTTTCTAAACATCTGACCATCTAGAAGACACCCATTTACAGAGAGAGAGAAAAGGGGACATAAACATCCATTTTTTTTAATTAATTTTGGACAGTCAGTGAGGAACACTACATTGCATGCCACCTCATGCATGTGTTTGCGTCTGTGTGTGCATATATGATATAAAAAATACACACACACAAGGGAGTAAAAGCAAGTCTAAAAGAATTTGAATGACATGCCATTTTTACAACCTGGATTATACTTTTGCATCAGATCTTTCTTAGCCACATCAATGATTCACTCTACATATATTCCACACACACACACACACACACACACACACACACACACACACACACACACACACAGTTTTCCGCAATTACAAAAGTGGGGATATGACAAAAGGTAAACAACTTTAAAGCAAGTGAGCTAGCAACAACAGCTTACATGTCACATGGTACAAATTCTGGATGGAACTGTACTACATACTTAGTATTTCTTAGTTATTTTTATGTACCATGACATTACAACCTCAGTAAGTCAATGGAGACTTAGCCCCACGGTATTATAGCAGTTCTGTATTAGACCAAACTACAAAGGTAACTTGCAGAAGTCTTTACTATAAAACAAAGTGTGCATTTCTTCTTCAAAGTTTGTTAACCACAACTGAGCCTTCAAGACAGAGCAACAACACATGGACAAAAAGGCACCCTGATCATTATGCTCAACAAAAGAAATGCTGACAGACCGGTTATGCAAGGAAACAAAATGCCTAAAGGCCTAAAATTATACACACAGAAGATGGTGATAATAATGAAGACCTAGAAGGACATGTTTTAGTTTTTGGTTCAAGAATATGTATGAGAAACCAGATACTGTACTAATGTACCTTAATACTTATCCATGTGTTGTAACCCAACCCTTGTGTTCATGATCATTTCAGGTATCTAAAATTTTCAATGATACTTTCCCTGCTCCTCTTGTGCAATCATACCACGTCTGTAAACACATTCTTTCTCTTTTCTTAGAATGTGCAAATTAAAACTGTTAAATTCCATTTGAAGTGACAGGTACTCTATTTAGGATCATATTTTACATCTTATTGATAGACAAGTAGCCAAGACAGCACGTGAATAACAGTAACATTTTGCTCTGAAATGTAAAAATAAATTAATCTTCAGCTATATTTTTGAAAGAGGATATAGCAGTCCAAATTTCAATTCTGTAAAGAAGTATACTATAGTCCAATAAGAAATATAAACTCATAGATATGTATTCTTTTTAGAGAAAAGCAAAACAAAGGAAAAATGCACAAAGTACAGTTGTGTACACTTACCATAAATGTAGATGCTCGATTGTATTCACTGTTGCAGTCATCACATTTGGGTTATCCCTGCCAGGGTAACCCTCGGCCAGCCCGAATACCAGAGGCTTAGTATTTCTGCATCGGTTGCTGTTGCTTCAAGACTGATGTCAGGTCGTCAGTAGTATAAAGTAAGGCAGCCGACACCATTACATCAGTTTTTCTTGCCCTAACCTTATTAGGAGCCCCCAAGTAGGAGCCAGGTTCTGGTGGAAGAACCCCACCAGTAGAAAGTAAATACCAACAGGTCTCTTTGTAAGGAAAGAGAAGAAAGGGGGTTGGAGGGAGGGAAACTACACTCGAACATCTACATTTATGATAAGTGTTCACAACTGTGCTATGTTCTTCATGTTTCAGTGTTGCAGTCATCACATTTGGGTTGATTACCAAAGCTGAGGAAATGGGTGGAAGAAGTCAAAGAACTAGGGGCTGGCTAGGATGCCATGCAAGAGTGCAGAGGCAAACACTGCCCTGGATTTGGAGAAGAGAGCCAGGTGGTAATGTTTGGCAAAAGTGTGAACAGATGTCCAGGTGGCAGCTTCCAGGATGTCCCTGGTGGGGACTACTTTGGGGAAAGCTGCAGAGGCGGATGCTGCTCTGGTGGAGTGAGTCCTGACCCCCTTGGGGGGAGGCTTTCTATGTTGCTTGCAGCAGAAATGGATGCAGTGTATTATCCACTTGGAAATGGTTTGCTTGGAGATGGCTTTGCCTTCTGCCCCTGTAGCAAAGCTAACCAGCAATTGATCAGACTTTCTCAAGGATTTAGTCCTGTCTAGACAGAATCTGAGCTGTCTGTGCACATCTAGAGAGTGCAGAATCCTTTCCCCTTGTTCTGGGGATTAGGAATAAAGGTGGGCAAATGAATGGATTGGTTGAGAGCCACACTGGACACCACCTTGGGCATGAAGGATGGGTTACTTCTGAGGGATAACCTGTCAGCATGGAAGATGGTGAAGGGTTCCACAGCCAGGAGCACTTGCAGCTCAGGGACTTTTCTGGCTGAAGTGATGGCCAGAAGAAATGCTGTATTCTAAGAGAGAAATTTTAGCTCTGCAGAAGAAGCTGATTTGAAAGGGGGGAGGGGGAGCTTTCCAATGCAAAGTTAAGGTTCAAAGCTGGGGTTGGTGCCCTTCGAACTGTTTGATCAAAGGGTGTGAGAAAAGAGGCTGCTCAGTGGGAAAATGAGCAGAAATAGCAGAGGCATGACTTTTTATAGAGGAGAAAGAGAAGCCACTGTGTAGTAGATCAGCTAAGCAATCCAGGATGAGAGGGAGGGAGGGCTGTGCTGTACTGGCTCCCTTAGCCTGGATCCAGGTGCAGAACCTTTTCCATTTGTCAGCATAAGACTTTCTAGTGCTAGGGCATCTGGTCTCACGGATAACACCTAGAACCTGTTTACCGAGGTTGGCAGATTGATCCGCTGATGTGCAGAGGGATTTGCTGTGGGCTCTATTGGCCCTGTATGCACCTGCCGTCCAGGTGTGCACCCCAAGCATAGTCTGATGCATCTGTGGTAAGGGTCTGGGTGGCGGGGGTGGTGAGAAAGGCAGTCCCTTGTTGTGGGAGCATGCTGTTGCTCACCAAAGAAAATCTTTTCTGAGGCAAGGAATTATAGGTATAAGAGTTTCCACGTCTTGACAGTGTTGACACCAAAGGCTTTTTAGGTACTACTGAAGTTTCCTCATATGCAGTCTGGCATATGGAATGAGTAGTATGCAAGATGCCATGAACACCAGAGCTTGCAGGATCTTCCTTGCAGATAACTGGGGACTGGTGGCTAGTTGAGAGAAGTAGGCTGTCAGGAAAATTTGTTTTTTTGGTGTAAGGATTGCCATCTGGGATGCTGTGCCCAGGCTTGCTCCCAGGAAGATAATCCTTTGGTGGGCACCTGTTTGGATTTCTTTTCGTTGATTGTGTACCCTAGGGAGGTTAGTAGGGTTTTTATAAAGGCCAGGTGCTTGAGCAATTTTTCCTGGCTGTCTGCCTGAATAAGGCAGTTGTCTAAGTATGGGTAAATCTGGATATACCTTCATCTGTAAAAGGCAATGGCCGAAGCCAGACATTTTGTGAAAACTCTGGGAGCAGTAGATAAGCCAAAGGGAAGAGCAGAGAACTGAAAGTGTTGAGATCCTGCCCAGAAATGGAGATATTTCCTGCATGATTCTCTGATAGGAATGTGGAGGTAGGCCTCTTTCAGTTCTAGGGTGGTTAGCCAAGTGTCCTTGGAAAGCATGGGTAGTAGCTGGTTGAGGGTGAGCATTATGAATTTTGAGATCACAAGGAAGGTGTTTAGAATGGATAGATCGAGGATGAAGTGCCAGGTGACCTCTTTTCTGGGCACTAGAAAAAGTCTGGAGTAGAAACCTTGGCCTATCTGTTCTGCAGGAATGTGCTGTACTATATACTATATGTACTATATAGAAAGCAGGAAAAGGATTTGCTTTTGAGCCTCTGCCCACTGGTTTGGAGGAAGATCTGGGAACCTTTTTTGGGTTGGAAGGGTGTGGAAGGAAAATTTGTATCCTTGAGACACTATGTTCAGGGCCCAGTGGTCGTTTGTAATGGTGGCCCAGGTACTTGCATGAAAGGAGAGTTTTCATCCTAGGGGTAAGTGAAGGTGGGCAGAGGGAGGGGGTGGGGAAGTGAGGCATTGTGACTCTTACCATAAGGGAGTGAGTTAGAACTCCCTGGTTTTGAAGTAGAGGTAATCCACTGCTTAGATCTCTGCATTCCCTGTGGCTGCTGTCTGGGGGGGGGGGGTCTGGTTCCCCGGAGCTTAGGCTGGACTGGCTTGGTGGGAGCAGAAAAGGACCAGTGTTTGGTGGGAAAATGCCTGCTGAACCTGAGTGGCTGGACCTGTAAGAAATCCTTAACTGTTTGCATAGATTTTTGCTTTTTCTTCCATCTTTTTTAAGACCTCTTCTGCTTTAGTGCCAAATAAGTTGTCTTTGTGCAAGGGGGCATCCAACAATTTATATTTGACATGGTCTGGCAGGGGCTGTTGCTAAAGCCATGCATGCCTTCTAATGACAGATCCAGTGACTGCTGCCCTGCAAGAAGCTTCTAGGGCATCAAAACCACAGTGCAAGGTGTGTTTAGTTACTTGACTTGCAGAATGCATCAACTCTTGTAATTCTTTAGATTCTGCCCAAGCAGGAAAGGAAGACATTTTTTGTTTAAGGAGTTCCAAGGTATGTTGCTGAAATTTTAGCATATGGAACCAACAATTTAGTGCCCTGACAGCAAGAGTAGATGAGGTGTATACTTTTTTACCCCATCTGTCTAGTGCTCGGGAATCCCTATCTGAGGGGTGGGATTCTTAGCAGAGGTTGCTTTAATCCCTTTAGGCCCTTGAGAAATTACTTCAGGGTCAGCAGTAGGATTTTTAAAAAGAAATCTGTGTGAGTCAGGGAATCTATAGTACCGGTCTGGTTTTCTGGGCACACGAGGTAGGGTGTCAGGAGTCCAGCTGTATTCCAGGAAAACATCCTTCACAGCATCCAGGACTGGGGGGATGGCCAAGGTCTGTGCTGTGAAAGATCTAGGAATTCCCCAAGTTTCTTTTTAGACTGAGGGTAGTCTTGACTCTCCCACTGGAAATGCTCCCTTAAGGTATGCAGGGTTTCCCCAAAGGAAAAAATACTCTGGGGGAGAGGCTGAAGGGATGGAATCCTCTGAATCAGATTCCTCATAAGGAGAGAGGGGTTGCATCTCTTCATATTCAGAAGCATTACACAGTCATCTGACTCTTGCTCAGACAAAACTACAGGGGACAGATCTCTTTTCCTTCTGGAGGGGGTAGCTTGACTTCCCCTGATCATCATGATAAGGTCTTTCGCCATTTTAAGCATTTGAGACTAAGGCAAGGAAGCAGGTGCCAGAGAGTGGGTTGTCGGGTTCACAGGTAGATACTAGGCTATCTGCCTGATGGCATTTATAAGCCTAGCCAGAGTGTATCAGCTTTTGCCACCCCACTGATTAACCGAGCCTCTGTCAAGAAGAGCCAATGAAGTGATCCCAGGGGTGTATTTTCTGTTACCCATCCACTCATCAAGGTTTCTTTTGAAGAGTGTTAGTGAGGGGCTCTGCCTAATGTAGTTAGGAATTTTGTTCCAAAGCATGGGGAGTCTCTGTGACAGGAATTGATCCCTCCAGCATGTTCTATTTACTGTTGTGGTGAGGTTTAGCTCGCTAGAGTGAGTGGCTCGCAGTGACTTGGATTTCTTTAGGTGGCGCATGTCCATCAATTCTGAGTTGGACATGGCTTTGTAAGTCAGGCAGAGATCACCTCTGAGTAAGCGATATGCCACTGAGTACAGCCGGAGTTTTTCCAGTCAGGCTGCATAGGACATATGTTTGAGGCCAGTAATCCTCTTGGTGAGGTACTTTTGTGGTCTTTTCAGCTGTTGGAAGTGTCTTGTGAGGTGCATCCCAAATGGGGCATTGTACTCTATGATGGGTCTGATGAGTGACGAGTAGAGGGGCACTATAACCTCTTTATTTCTAGATGCGAACCCTTTAATAATTAGATGGGCTACATAGAACAATTTTCAATATGATTGTCAAAGGAGAGATTACTATCTACCAGGGTCCCCAGATCTCTTATTACCTCTTCTGTATTAAGGAGGCTGCCACCTATGTGGTAACTCATGGGTGCTTTGTTTTTCCCAAACGGGATGACTATGCATTTTTTGGCATTTAGCTTGAGACTGTGACTTTGACACCAGGTGTCCGTCTCAGTAAGGCCCTTTTGGAGAATGTCTGTGTCAGCCGCAGAGTCAATTATGGCTCCCAGTTTGCAGTCATTGGCGAACTTGGTTAGCCATAGTCCTCCTGTGTTTGCCTGTACTTCTGAGAAGTATATGCCGAACAGTAGGGGTCCCAGGATCGAGCCTTGTGGGACACCACTTGTGACTGGTTTTAGAGTCGGACCTGGAGCCCGCTATTCTTATGTGAGTTCTGTCTGTAAGCCAGTTGGCAACCCATCTCGTGACGTAAGGGTTTATGTTCAGGCTGGTGAGTTTTTCTATAATTCCTGAGTGAGGAATGGTGTCAAAAGCCTTGGCAAGGTCAAGGTAAGCTGTGTGAACCACCTTCCCCTCATCTATGGCCTTGGTGACTGTCTCGAAGAAGTCACCCAGGTTTAGTAGGCATGATCTGCCCTTAAAGCTGAACTGGGTTGGGTCAAGTGTTTGGAGATTCCCAATGTCTTTGTTAATGAGTTCCATGATGATGCATTCCATAGCCTTGCAGACAAGGCTAGTCAGGCTTATGGGGCGATAGTTACCAGGGTCAGTTGTGGCCCCTCCTTTGTGGAGTGGAATAACCGTTGCTGTGCACCATTCTATGGGCACGTAGCCTGTGGAGAGGCTGAGGTTGAACAGTGTGTTTAGGTGGGGGGTTAGTTCGTTCTGTAGTTCGTGCAAGACGCAGCCTGGGACACCATCTGGCCCCATTGACACACTGCTTTTGGCTTTTGAAAGGGCTGTTTTCACCTGTACATCTGTGATTTCTGGGACATTACACTTTTCCAGTATTGTTGTGGGCCCTTTTGGGGGTGAAGTTTGCACTGAATCTAACTGCCAGGGTGTGGGCAATAATCAGTAGGTTCAGTATATTTTGTGCTATTGTGCACTAGCTCAGAGCATATCTGCGAGCTGCCACTTAGATTCTTGACATAGCTAGAGAAGGCTTTGTGGTCATCTTTCGAATCCTTGGCTATTTTTCTTTTAAAGTTAGCCTTGGATGCTTTTATGAGGGACCTTAGTTTCTTACTGATACTGATCAGGGATGTCTTTCCTTTTTGGGATTTGCTTTTTTTCTGAACTAGTTTCCTCCTTTTATTGTATAGACTGTTTATGGCAGGGGTCCAACCAGACTGGTTTCCTTCTCTTAGGGGAGTGAGTCTTGGTTTTGCTAGGGATGGCATGATCCATGCATTCTTGTAGGTGCTCATAGAGTGCATTTGTAAAGGTTCCTGCATCTTGGACACTATTATCCTTTAGCGTGTGGGCTGTGAAACTTGCCACCTCTGTCTTAAGTAAGGTGAAGTTTGCTATAGAAAGGTTTTTCACTGTGGTTTCCTTGCTTGGGGGTCGTGGTGTGGTGTGGACATCCAGAGTGATTAGTTTATGGTCTGATCTAACCAGTGACAGGATGACCTCCGGTGCGGAACACCTGTCATTCATGTTGGTGATGACCAGGTCCAATATGTTTTCACCTCTGGTAGGGGAGTTTACCAGCTGATCCAGGGCATTTGAGTTGATAAATTCCAGGAAGCGCTGGACCTGGGAGTTTGTACTTTAGTAGTTTTCCCAGTTAACGGTAGGGTAATTGAAATCGCCCAATATCAGGGTGTTCGGTAGGACCTTCATGTTTTCCAGTGTCTCCAGAAAGGGGGAGTGGTGGTCCTGGGTCATGGAGGGTGATCTGTAGCAGGCCACAATTTATATTGCAGATTTGCCCGATGTTAGTTGCTTAGTTGTTAGTTAGATGTTAGTTGGATGATCTCAGAGGTATCATGCTGCGCCACTAACCTGGAGGTGTAGGTATCCTTGATGAATATGGATACACCCCCTCCTTTTGTGTTTTGGTCCATGTTCTGTGGCCGAAATGTGTGGTATGAGTTGTAGCCCGGTAGTGCTGGGGTGCTCTGTGGAGCCTTGGACCAGGTTTCAGTTACTGCACAGATGTCGACGTTCTCCATACTGAGGAGTGCTTAGAGCGCATGCATTTTGAGATTTAAACTCCTGGCATTGAGTAGCATAACCCTCATTTTATTATTTGCGCTGTTTATGGAGGTGGGTTTGACTTTTGAGCCTTTCCTAAAAAAGGCACTATGGGGGCAGCAAGGGCATTGGCCGATATTCGAAGGCCTAGGGGTGACAGGTGCAAGCCGTCTCTTGTGAAGCAACAAGGCTTGTCAAGCATGTCGCCCCAGACTGACAGACACTAGATCGCCTTTGAATGACACCAGAAACTTAGCCAATTGTTGAAATTGATCATATTGTTCCTTATACTGTGGTATTATTCTTGGTGAGGGGAGGATGCTACTCAGGGTCAGGGTCATACCCGCCTTGGCTACATGATCAGAGAGCTCTTCCATGTCTCTTTTCATGTAGTCCAGGGAGGTACGTCTCAGGTCATTCACACCAACATGAACAATGACACTGTCATATTGTTCTGGAGTGACCTGAGTGCTTGTATTATGTGGCAGATTCTGGCTCCTGACAGGCAGCTAACAGTAACCTTCTCCTTGTCCAGCCTAATGAGTGGAATGTCAGTGTGCCTGACTATAGAGTCACCTATTACTAGTGTGTTAGGTATGTTATTTCACCTTGAGGGCTGTGATTGTGCAGCACACTGATTTTGTGTTTTATGTGTTGTCTGGTTTGTGATGGGAGGTGCAGGTTTTTTGGGTGTCTGCTTTGGAAGTCTCTGATGCTTTTGCAGGTTTTTATTTAGAGCCTCTGAGTATGAGTTTGTGTATTTGTGTGTAGTTTTTGCCAGTGCGGGTTTAGTATGTCTATGCGAGGCTGGAGGTGTGGTGCAAGTGTTAACCTTCTCCTCATGACTGCCTGTTCCAGTCTTAGGTGGAGAGAGAGAGCTTAGCCTCCAATTTAGCTATATAATTGCATCTCTTGCATATGTTAATGTTTTGTGGCAGGAGGAGAGGGTTGTCTGTGTACATGAGGCAGTTGTAACATTGCCTCAGGATACCCAGGTTCACTAGCTGGACTGGAGAGTATACCTGAAATTGCCCTTTGGTCATGCCTGAATAGTAGGGTGAGCTGCTTAGTCGCTTGGTTAGTGAGGGGTGAAAAATGAGCCCTGCCCTGCTGGGCAATCAAGTGTCGGGGTATATTAGTGCTTGCCATTAGGTCTGAGCAAGTGCTGGACAGTAAGATGCTTTTTAAGTGCTTAGGTTGAGAGTTAGACTACTTTCAAGGGATAAACTGAAGAGGAGACTTGGTGGACCTGGGAATAATATAGCCCTAGCTAAACGGCGCTGCCTGGACGTGCAAAACCGTGCAAATGCAGTTTTTACAGCAGGGAAATGAAAGAGAGAGAAATTAGCCCAAAATGGCCTATAAACTACTATTTCTGGGCTGGAACCACTCCTCCAGGGACAGATGGCTGCTCAAAGCTCCCTCTCTCACAGGTGAACAGAGAAACCTCCTTCTATCCAAGTAAGGTATGGGGAACTCAGAAACTTATAACAGCCCTGAATTCAGCACTAGCCTGAAAACTGGACTATACTAGCTTAGAAAGATGGGAAACAAGGAAAATTTTTTTTTTTAAAAGATAAGGCAAAAACAGTAAAAAATACACTTAAAGCAGCTTTAAACAACTACAAACAATAAAAAATAAAATTAAAACAGGTTTAAACAACTACAAACAATAAAACATATACTTCAGTTTTAGATGACTACAAGCAATCAGAAAAAGGCTTTTAAACAAATTACCCAATTAACCAGTTCTTGGGTGTGGTTTGTACCCTGGGCCAAAGAAACTCTGTAGTTTTTGAAAGAATGGTAGTCGCAAAAGAAGATGTCGGTTTGTGTCAAGAATCGGTAGTGTGAAGGCCTTCCTCAGAAGCCGGTGTCTGCTCAGTGGCTCCAGACCCATCCAAGGTAGAGACTGCAGGATCCTTAGTCGAAGAGTTTTGCGGCATACTGGACTCCGAAAGGGTCTCGATAGTGGCCTGCGAATCCACAGAAGCGGGCATCAGGAGCTGCGAAAGTGCCTCACTGAGGACCGGAGAACTGACTGGCTTAACAGTAGCATCGTCGGTAGGTTTGGACCGTGTGGGTCTGTCTCTGTCTTTATCTTTACGTTTTTTTCAGAAGATCTGCTGTCGGATGGCTTAGCGAAGCCATATCAGAATTTGTGGACTGTAAGCGAAAATATCTGGCTACAATAAGGGCGTGACGACAGATAGTTCTGATGTTGAACAAAGCACAGACGTGACAATGGGGGACGTCATGGTCTGGCCCTAAACAAGTGACAAACTCAGGTAGCGGCCGACCGGCACTCGTGTGAACTGCTTCTGCTTCAGGCTCCACGGCAAGAAAGACTGATGTAAAGGCATCGGCTGCCTTACTTTATACTACTGAAGACCTGACATCAGTCCTGAAGCGATAGCAAGTGACGCAGAAATACTAAGCCTCTGGTATTCGGGCTGGCCGAGGGCTACCCTGGCAGGGATAACCCAAATGTGATGACTGCAACAGTGAATCATGAAGAATATCAGGGTGTGGTTTAGTGCCTAAGGAGAGCTTACATTTAGTGAACAATAAAGTATGATCCACTTTGTACAAAGTGCCTTACCACCAAGGACACTGTTATAATCATACACAGTAATTTATACGTCACACTGATACTATTATAAGACACTTATGTGACATCATGGTAGGGCATTTTAGTACAGTAGCTGCAAGGCATTCTGAACTTAATCTGTGCTTGTAAAAAATCACTCATCTAAAGTTTTCTAGAATCTGGTGCCACCTTTTGTAACTATAGCAAACCTGAAATAAGACTGGAAAAAATTCAAAGACAATAACAAAAACATCATATAAGGAAAACAACTATGTTAAAAACAGGTTTAAAGCCTTTAATTTTTATTCACAGGATCCTAAAAGAGTTAGCTTACAGAAGCATAAAAGACAGGTTGTCAGCATCCACTCAAATTAAGACACACCACCTACCCTCTGAACACAATAAATGGGCATGTTATATACTTGCTACAGTGATAGGTCCATGTTGTCTGCTTCAATGATCCTCAATGTATTGGTACTTCAGACGGTATCTGACTTCGGTTACTCTCTGACTTTGGATCAAAGACTCAGACTCCTCCCCTCTGACTTTGGATCAAAGACTCAGACTCCTCCCCTAAGTCACATTCCCCCTCTTTGCACTAAATTATCTCAGAATGAGTTTGCCCACTTCCTATAACAAGGACAATTACACCCCCCACCAAAAGGGAATATTTTGTGAAGATGTCCAAAGGAACCTCTGGAACACTCCTCCTAGGAATCCATCACTGAAGACACTGATTTTGATGAGGGACTCCTGACCAGGCTGTCAACAAATCAGTGCAGTCACCTCAGTACTTAGGAAATATAAAATGAGATCTGAAAGTACGAGGGGGGGGGGTTGAGTAGGATAGAAGCAGACAACACAGATTTATCATTATGGTAAGTATATAACTTTCATATCCAATGTCTTATCTTCTGACCATTCTCAGCACTTGGGACAGTTTTGCCCAACTACCACAAAGCTTGGGAGGTCTCATGGAAGGATATTCTGGAGGATGGCTGAACCAAAGGATGCTTTGGATCTAGATTGCAAGTCCAGTTTGTACTCAGATATGATGGTATGAACATTAAACAAAACAGCTGCTGCACAAATGTCATCAACTGGAACTTTTTAAGAAAAAGGCAGTTGAAGTAGCAACTGATCTAGCAAAATGAGCCTTAGGATTGCTAGGCAGAAATAGCTCCTTTTCCACATAAACATAAAAAATGCACTCATACAAACCATTAATAAAGAGTTAATTTAGACATTACTTTACCCAATTTTTGCTGGATAAAAAGGATGCAAACAATTGGTCAGTCTTTCTACTGTTCTAAGTGAGGTAGAAATAAAATCTAGAGTTGTTTATGCACATCTGTAAGATGTAGCCTAAACTCTTCATTAGAAAAATGGGGAAAGAAAACAGGAAGATTGAAGGATTGATTCAGGGAAGATGATGATGCCACCTGGGAAGAAAGGAAGGATTATCCCTCTGTGATACCCTGTTCTTGGGGAAAACCAAATAAAGAGGCTTACAAGAAAGGTAATGAAGTTCCGAAACTCTTCAAGTGGAAATAACTTCCATTAGAAACGTTTTCCAACTAAGACATTTCAATTCAATTATGGCTGCAGGTTCAAATGGAGGTCTTATCAATGCCTAAAAAAGAATAGTAATGTCCCAGGGAGGAAAAGGGTCCCTGAAAGGAGACCAGAGAAGGAAAGCAACCCTTAAAGGAAGTCCTTAGACAACTTCAAAGAAGTAAATGGCAATTGATTTTCTGTTATGATAAAAAATGGCCACAAACTGAACTTGAATTGCTATGTAACTGGCTCCCATTATGAAAAAGGCCAACCAGGAAAAAAAAGAAAAAAACATGGAGAGGAGCTGAAAAAAATCTATATCCCTGCTGGAGGCCCAAATCGAAAATCTCTTCCATTTCCTCTTGTATTCTTTTCTGGTAGAAGGTCTGTGAAAGGTGTCAAAATGTATTACCACCTGAGATGAAAGCCTGGACTCTCCATCATAGGAAGTACAGAAACCATATGGCTAACTTGAGGGCTTCAGTGTTTGTGTTAGGTGTCCTGGATGGGTGAGAGAGTCTGGAACTGGGTCCAGCATTCATGGAAGGCAAATCAGATGAGAATAGAAGTAGAGAAACCACACCTGTCAAGGTGAAAAGGGGGCAATGAGGACCACTGCTGCCTTGCTGCACACTGATTTCTGCAGAAACCAGCATGAGAGGAGAGTAAAGATCAATGGGGGCAATTGTGGACCACACCATCCTTTGGGGAATCTCCTTCTTGGAGGATCAGCACCACGTAAATGCTGCATTTGGTGTTGGAAGGGAAGGCAAACAGGTCACAGAAAGGTCAGCCTCAGTGGTTGAAAATCTGTTATTCCAGTGACAGGTTGAAGGAACACTCATGAGGTAGAAGAATAGATTTGCTCAACTTGTCTGCCAATAAAACTGACTTCACCAGAATGTGCACTGCTAGCAGAAAGAAGTGAGAAGACATTGCCCACTATCAAACCCTCATGGCACTCCACATACAGGTTAAAAGCATGTTCCTCCCTTGTTTGTTAATGTACCAAGCTACAGACATATTGTCTGTTTGGATGGCAATTAAACCCCTGGGAAGGGAATCCTGAAAGGCCTGCAACACTGGGAGGACTTTCATCATCTCCACTTCACTGATGTGAAGACTGGCATCAGTGGGAGACCATGATCCCTGGACCATCCTTTCCAAGAAATGCCCATACCTCACCCCATTTGGAAAACATCCGCTATCACTGTGTTTTGGGGGGAGGGTGAAAGGTCAACCTTAAAAAACTATCGGAGAGTCTATCCACCACTGAATATGATTCCTGCAACAATGTGTGAGGGACATGGTAAAATTCACTGGTTGGCATGACACTGACCACTGAAGGATTAATGTGACAGAAGCTGCCACTGAACCTAGGAGGTATAGAACAGACTTTGCTGGTGTTTTTTGATGGGTGAGTACAGACAACGTTTGATGTCGAAGGGTGTGAATCCTGGATTCTGGTAATATAGCTATCTGTAGTCTGGCATCTACATGGGCTCCGATGTACTCTATGATTTGGACCAGTTGCATGTTTTGACTTTGTGATGTTGACAGTTATCTCCATCTGGGAACAAAGGTGGAACAAGGAGTCCCTGGCTACTATAAGAAGTTTCTTGGTGGGAGTGGTCATTCAGATATGGGAACACCATGAACCCCTGCAGTCTGTGATGAGACCCATGCAGTTGTCATGGGTCCTTCTGGAGGTTTTCTTGAATAAGGGAGATGGCAAAGAAAGAGAATCATATACTCTCTGGTTATGAATTTTGCACCACAATATCTTGGATGATGAATGTCCAGGCCATGGGGAGCAGAGACAATTGCCTCTCCCCGACCGCCTCCAGTGTATGGCAATGGGGCAACCTTTCAGATGTGTTTAAGAGGCCTGTTGGAAAATGCATGCTAAAAGCCTTGATTCTGCAGTCCACATTTGACACAGGGGTGAAGTCTATTACGACCACTTCCCCTCTGCCTCTGGGGGGTCTATTGCTAGAAGCATCTTGGGCAAAACCTTGAGATTTACAGTACCAACATTTCTTACCACTTTTCTGGTTTCCACAGAAAGTCTGCTGACAGGTAGAAAAGTGTATACCAACATCAGACACAGTCTTGCCCTCTAGCTCTATTTCAGACAGTGTCTCTAACCTTAGGTCAATATAATGTGGACCCATCACAAAGGACATTAATGAAGGAAGTCTTGGTGTTCCAAGATGTTGCAGAGATGCATCCAGGTGTGCCAGCAAACAGCTATTCCGGTGCCTGCCCTCCTAACATGCCATTAGCCACCTTCAAAATGAGAAGCACAGACATATTTGACAGGGACTGTATGGTAGCCAACTGCATATCAACCAATTTTCTACTTTCTGCAAACAATAACTTAGAGAGAGAGACTTTGATATCACTTTAGTGCAATCTCTCTCTCACTCTGAAAATGTGTAATATGGACTTAGTAATTTAGCGTTCAGACATCAAAGGTTGGTTAAGTACATACTTGCTTTCCAAACCTGTCCAACCCCTTGGACTTCATGTTATGGGGATGGACAGTAGTCTTCTCTTCAGCAAACTCTTTCTTGGTGGCCACTGCTATCACCATAGGATCTACAGTAGAACCCTTGCTCCAGAAGGGCCTATCTTTATGAGAAACTAGGATTTTGTCAGGTTTTCAGGGGATAGTTTCAAGCACATCTGGTTCCACTCATGTCTGCCTCAAAACCAGGTCAACCAGATTGTCAGAGTGAGTGCCCACTTAACAGGTAGACGGGTCAGGCCCAAACACCTTGAGGGGGTGTCGGTGGCCCCCCTCCTGCTCCACCTAAGTAATTCAAGGATTTCACTGAAGGAGACCTCTTCAAGGAGGGACTTAGGGGACCCTTCTCCCTCACTGAAATCAATATCTTCCAGGAGGGGCTACTGATGGGAGTCCACATGTCTCTTTATGTAGTATGCTTTCAGTGATCATCTCCAGTGCTCTGGGGAAGACTCCGACACAGATGGGAAATCCACAATGCGAACTGCCTCAAAACTCCAAGGAGGCTGGCTGCCCTAATGTACCAGGAAGGGAGGAGAGAGAGGACCTATGAAACTCCATGGGCAGTGGGGGGGGGGGGGGGTCCAAGTGGAAAAGGGAAACTTGCTCCCTTGATTGTGACAGCACTTATACCTTCTCCAAGGATGATGCCACAATATGAACAAAAGATGACTGACTTCAATAACTGGCTTAGTTTCTGGTGCGATTCTAAGGGTGTGCAATATTTGTCAGGTTGGAAGGAGATGGTCAATAGACCATGCTGCTTTGCCAGGGATGGTCTGCACCTCTCCCCTCCAGACTTTTGAATATCAGCTAAAACACTGTCTTCACCCATGGTGCCTTTTTTTAGGCAATGCCAAACTGAAAGTACTTCCGACATAAATCAAAACCAAGAAGATCTAAAGGTACCAATGCTCAATGCTAGGAGTCTAAACAAAAATCTCCACTCCCTAGAAGCTCTCTTCACCCTAGAGAATGGTGATGTCTGTGTAGTCATTGAGACATGGTTTAAAGCCACGGAGAGCACTCCAACAGTGCAAATTTATAATGCCTTTGATACATTTAGACCAGCTACTACACAGACGGGGACTAAAGGTGGAGGAGGTATATCTATTTATATCAAAAATAAATATACATCAAGGCTGGTCAAACAGGCAATGCACTTGAGCTGATCCATGTTCAAATCACCATAGGCAAAATTCAATATCACTTCCTTTCCAGCTATAGGTTCCCCTCTATGACCCAGGAAACCCATACAGAGTATTTAAACTTATTAGAAACACTAACCATCCAACCTAATACCATATTCATGGGTGACTTTAATTACCCCACTATTAACTGGGAATCCTGTATGACACCAAATGTACAGGCACAGAAATTCCTGGATTTTGTAAACACAAACTCCCTGAGCCAGATAGTCAATACACCAGCCAGATAGTCAATACACCAACCAGGAGTGCAGTCATACTGAATATGGTCTTCAATAATATGGGAGAGTGCTACACATCCCCTACTGTAACATCTTCCCTGGTAAGGTCAGACCACAAAATGATCTCCTTTGAAGTACAAATAAAACCTGGACCCTTAGCTAAACCTGGAATATTCAGGAACTAGCCTAAGGCTAACCTCCTGCTATTAAGTGATAACCTGGCAAAATGTCAAGCCCCCATAAACCCTGAGTACACTGCTGCCTATGCGTAACTGTTTACAGAAACCCTGTACAAGCATGTTAACAGTTGCATAGAGACAGCTGTACCCACCAGGAAGAAGTACAGAACTAACTCAAACAACAAGCCACCCTGGTGGAATCACAAAATCAACAGGTTGTATAACAGAAGGAAGAAAATAATGGCAAAAATTAGGAAGTGCAGCACCCAGCAGGATAAAAACACTGTCACCAAACCAAACATCTCAGAGGACAAATAAAGTCTACCAAAGCCAAATTTAAGGTGAATTTGGCCTCCCAGGCCAAGGACGACCATAAGGCATTCTTTAGCTATGTCTACAACCTTAAAGGCAATACACAATTGTGTGCAGAGTTCACTGTAACTGAAGCCACCCATACTGAGCCAGAAGATCTAGCAAACCTACTGGCTGATGAATTCAGCTCCAACTTTCCTCCTCTTTCCCCCTCAACCTTCCCTCAGGAAATACCATCAAATATAACTCCCCCTGCTATCACTAGGGAACATGTCCTTAATGCTCCCTCTAAGGCCAAGAACACTGCATCAATAGGCCCAGACAATATCCCCGGATGTCTTCTAAATAGCATGAAACACGACCTATCAAGGCCTCTGGAATTGCTATTTAACTACAGCCTCCAAAACAGGCTTTGTACCTCATGAATGGAGAAAAGCAACAGTCATCCCTCTGCACAAAGGTGGGCCATCTACAGACCCTGGAAACAACAAACCCATTAAGTCTCACTAGTCTTATATGAAAAGCCATAGAAAGAATTATTATGGACATGATCAATAGTAATATAGTAAACCTCTAGATACTGGACCCAACCCAAAATGGTTTCAAGGGCAGATCATGCCTACTCAACCTGGTGGACTTCTTTGAGGTCACCAAAGCAATGGATGAGGGCAAAAAGGATCACACTGCCTACCTTGACCTGACCAAGCCATTTGACACAATGCCCCACTCCGGCATTATTGACAAACTCAAGAGGTTAGGTACAAACTCGTATGTTACCTTGAGGATAGCCAACTGGCTCACAGACAGGACCCAGGAAGTTAGAAATCGGGAGTTCACCTCTACAAAGAGGCCAGTCACAAGTGGAGCCCTTCAGGGATCAGTCCTTGGACCGGTCCTTTTTATCATTTACTTCTCTGAAGTCAAGGCCAATGTCAGTGGTCTCTGGCTGACTAAATTTGCAGAAGATTGCAAATTAGGAAATGTCACTGAATTCCACACTGACACACATGTTCTGCAGGAGGGGTTGACACAGATAAACAACTGGTGTCAGAGCCATGGACTAAAACTAAATGCCAAGAAATGCATAATAGTATCCTTCATGAAGTCATTCACTCCTGGTAACTATCATATTGACAACACACCCCTTAGAGCTGACCCAACAGTCAGGGATTTAGGGACACACACAGACAGTAATCTAGCCTTTGACCATCATGTTTCTACAGTTGTGAGGAAATCATTCTATGTTGTGCACCTTATAAACAAAGGTATGGCATCCAAGTCCAAGGAAGTCATTGCTGCACTGTACCTAACTAGGCATATCCAACAACTGGAACATCTACAGAGGTTCCTCATGAAAAGAATACAGGGCCTAAGTAAAATGTCCTATACAGACCACCTCAAGGCTCTATCCCTGTATTCTGTCTCCTACAGGCTTTTGAGAGGAAATCCTTGCCTGACATACAGGGCATTGTCAGACCCCACTCTGATGCGCCTCCTGCATATCTCCAAAACAAACATCACCAGAATTATACATTCAAAAGACTTAAACTTTGCCTGTGATATAAACAGGACATACTGGAGAGACAGGTATGTATCCCAGAGACTACCCATCTCTGGAACAAGCTCCCCATCCAATTGGAGCAGAGTTCCTCCCAAACCCAATTCGAGTGCAACTTGGCAATTGCATGGTGAACAAGAAATTTATTCCTGGTTTGGCACCTAATTCTCTAATAGACACAGGCAACCTATAAATGGTTTATCTTCAAGGTCCTAGCTTGTAAATAATTAATCTCCCAAGCTCATGCTTACACTTATCAAGGGTATCAGAACTTGCCAGAGATTTGGGATGCATGGCTAGGCTTACAAAGGGCCTTGTGGTAGTTCATAGGTTGGTACTAGGCTATTGGCCCTAGGGCCTATACAAGCCTAGCCATAATTCCCTGGCTATTTCTTCCCACAATATTTACTTCCCTGGACCCCTGTCTTCATTAAGTTAGTAAACACCTATGAATCTATGAGGGTGATGAATGCTGATGCCAAAACAGATCACAACACCGCCCCTGTATGATCCAAGAAACCTGACACAGGCAAGCTCCAAGAACCCATCCAGCTTGGCCCTGACATCAATAACTGAAATAAGCTGTTGACAGCTGATGCGCTGAGAGTAAGGGACAGATAAAAAAGTAAAGAGTTGACCATGAAGTCACAATGCCAGCTTGGACTCTTCTACTCCAAGACAAAGAGTCACAGAAATGGTCAGCATCAACGAAGTCCAGTCCTTCATAGGTTTATAGATTAGTACTAAGCTAACTGCCCTTGTGAGCCATTTTAAGCCTAGTCAATTATCCCTTGGGAGACTCAAACCCTGTACCTTCTGTTTGTAAGGCAAACACTTTAACCATTAGGCCACCCTTCCAACCCTTCAGATCTGATATGGGCACTCCTCAAGGTCCACTCAGATCTAGGTGCCCCAAACTCGAAGATCGGGCTGTGGAGGAAGCAAAAATCAGAGAAGATGGAGGAGCAAGTACGACCTTCCAACAGAGGTTGGTGCTGGAAGAACCCCCACCTTGACCTTGGTCCTCAAGAAGTTGCTCATCATTCTGTTAATACCTGCTTTGAAGAGGCTTCTTGAGGACCGCACTGATCTCAAGGAGGAAGCTGTGGAAGAGGGTCTCCATACTCTCTGGAAAGACTTTTCCTGTAGAAAATATGATCTGATCCTGTTCTAACCAGTGCCAGAGAGAACTTGGATGCTGAGAATGGAGGAATGAGAGATTTAAGCCTGACAGGATCCACAGCTGATGCTTAATCCGCAGTTTAGAAATCTTCACAGCCAGAGCAGACCAAATCAATCCAGAAAAAAAGTTTCCTGGTGTAATCCTCTTGTTTTTGCTTCTCCACATCCTATTCCTTTTCTCTGTCCTTTTCCTCCTTCTTCTCCCTTTACTATTAAAAGAGGTCTTCTAGGATGAAGTGGCAAGGAGGACTCCCCTAAGCACAAGTTTACTGCACCTCTCAGTGATAGCCCAAGCCCCAGAAGCAGCACAAGCAGAGCAGTCTTTGTCCAGATGCAAAGCCCCTAAACAATATACACACTTTGCATGGGCACCCTGATTGAGGATTTTAGGACCAGAAGAAATACATTTTTTTATAGCCAGAGGGCTTATCTGTCATCCTGTCACTAATAGGGAAAATCTCTTAAGACCAACAATAAAAATATTAAATAGCAACAAGAACAAATACAGCCACAAAAACTACTACATGCATAGAAACAAAGCCTTAACATTATCCAGAGAGAGAAAGGAGAGAAACTACCCTAGGTGAATGTCAAGTAATACGTTTTTTAACTATAGATATACAGCGGAGGTAACCAGGTTTAAGTTATGTTGATGAATAGTGTTTGGTCATAGTCTATCTTTGAGCCCTATAGTACTGGAAGCAGATTCATCTATAATCTGTTTGGAAGATTCTGAGGGTCAAACAAGCTATACTGAAACAATGAACATTGCACCCACACTTCAGAGTATCTTATTCTGCTTATAAATTGCCAAATGAGATGTATAAGAAACAGCAGTAGTAAGTAATTACTGGAAGACAATTGAAAAGAGAAAAAAAAAAGTTCCTCTAACTAGACTGCTTCTGGCACGCTGAATTGCATGTACACACACACACCCCCACACACAATCTGTTTAAACGTAGTATGGGACATCAATAGCATTTCTTCACTGCAAAACTAAAGACACCACCATATTCAGTTCCTGTGACACAATGTAGTCAGTTGTAATGTCATCAGCAAAGGAACTATCCCAGCAAAACTATAACTGAGTATCACAAGCTTATTAATTTATTTATTTACTTAAGTTTGTTAAGTAGATACCCTTGAGTCTATGGCACAAGGACCTCCACACACATGCACACAGCTGTTTGAAGGTAGGGTAGCAGAAACAATTTATATTAATTTTCTATATGATGTAGTCAGTTGTCCTGCTGAACAGTCATTGGGAAATGTGTCACAGGTACATTGTTTAAAAAAAAAAAAAAAAATTAAATGCATCTACCATTCCTTTTTATCTCTCTGGAGTAATACGAGTGAATATGAGAGGAAGCATCCAGAGTATTCCTTTATTTACTTACTTCTTCCGATAAGTGCTGCGGATCAGAAATAAGACACCCAAACTGCCAACAGGCAGACATGACTTCTGTTTAAATGCCTGATCCAAAGGACAGTAATTCAGGAGTGCAGCTCTTTATACTGCAAAGCAGTCAGCACTTGAATACAAATCCACATACCTGATAAGAAATTAGAATGTGCAGCTGTGTTAGGAACTTACCATGACTGTAGATGTAAAAAGACAGTGATGGTGACATACAGGGATAAAACTCTGATTACGACCAAGTCACTCTAAGCTGATTAGTATCATTGATGCTTGATGGAACCAGCAGGGGTGATGGGCATACCCACCCTGATGGGAGGGTGGGGCAGGGCATGCACAGTCACAATCCCTCAGAGGTGCTGCAGTGGACACCCTGGGGGTTGTATTATAGCTCACCAAATCACCGCATGGTGGCAGCCCTCATTAACGAATGCACAGGAGCATGCTTCACAGGTGGAGGGCATTGTGAGTTCCTACCATGATGTCAGTAGACTATTTTCTTAAGCAGGGGCAGGATTATGAACATATACAAATGCTCTCATTGCCAAGATGCTAGTGGGAGTACAATCTTCCCAGTGTTCATTTGAAAGATGGCCCCTCCAGATGGTTCTTGCCCTAGTGGTTCTGGAGATACCCCTTTGCATGGCAGTAAAAAGACATGAATCAAATGGGGGAAGGCTTGAAGGTCAGCAGGCCAGGAGGGAAAAAAGTACTGAGAAAAAAAAAATGCCAGATTTGTATAGTACTGACTCTTGGGACTGCCCCCTACAGAAGCCTGAAAGCAGGATGGAGTTCGAGAGCTCATCTTTTCTCCTCTTGACCACGTGGATATTTTTCCATTAAGAAAAAGGGATACTGGCCAGTGCCATCTTCTAATATTTCTTGTCCTGGTAAAAGGAATCCAGCACAGGGGTTCCAACACACAATGTAGCATGAAGGAACAATATCCCAGGCAGTATAAATCTCAGAGGACCACAAAACTCTTTCTAGGTTGTTGCTAAAATATGGGGAGTAGAGGTGCCTGAACTATGGGGTAGAGCAGGAAGGTGCCCAAGAGTTTTTAATGTGCTGACTCTCAACCAGTGTACACCTGGAAAAAACAAGGGATGTTGATAGGTTACTGGTATGGCAACAACTATGGTTAGTTACTAACAAATGCATTATGTTCTCTATAATAGCCACTGTTGCAGCAGTGACTACTGGGAAGACTCTAGGAGATTATGGGCCAGATGGTAGCAGGCCCTCACAAGGGGCAGGGGACAGCAGGCTTTTCAGAATCACTGACTCATGGCCTGTCCCGGCCCTGGAAGTACTACTTAGGTTATAATGTTTTTAAAAGGTCTTTACAGAAGACCAGTTTGTCACTTCCAGTATGGATTGCTTGCTAACCCCTCTCAGAAAAGGTGGTGGTAGCTGTAACAGGCTTTGTAGAATGTGTCCTAACATGGCCTGGAACTGTACTGCCATAAAAGGAGTAAGAAAAGCAGACAGAATGTGCTATCCACTTGGATGTCATCTATTTGCCAACAGGCTTACTCTCCCTGCCCTTGGTGTATAACTGCTCAAATTTTCTAAGAAGATTTGTTTGGTCTAAATCTCAGTCACATGTGAAAATCTAGTGAGTGTGACAGAGAAAATAAAGGGAGGTGAACAGCTAGGTTCTGGACAATTCTGTCAACACCTTAGGCATGATCACCTTAGGGTGATTACATAGGCTTCTGGGAACAGCAGAGGTAGAGGGTTCTGCAAGGTTAGCATTTTAATTTTTCGAACCTTTAGATGCTTGTTTAATTATGCTTGGTCCAACATTGGCCTCCAAGTGTCTTCTTTATATTAATAAAGTCCTGATGTCGGAATCCAAGTACGTCTCCCATGCCAACAGGAGGCTTAGAAGAGGATTTCTGAAAGTCCAGAATGCACTGCAATACGAAGAAACAAACTCAAACCTCCACTGCTAAATTCAAAGATAGAAACAAATGTCTGATGCAGACAATATTTTTGATATGGAAACATTGACATCTTGATGACAGCTGAAACCTTGTTGGTCAATTAGCAAGTAACCACCTAAACAAACTATTTCACCTGTGAGTTACATGTCATCAAGAAAGGAGAGGATGATGTTGTGGTTAGACAGTGGCATACATTAGTATCATTTCAGCCTTTGTAGGTTTCAGTATTACACAAACACTGGGCAATCATGTGTAGAATGGTGTCCAAGCATTCTTAAAAACAGTAAAAGCCTGCATGATCTGAGACAGAAACACAGGTCAAGATGGCTGCTGTCTGTATTAAGCTTGTAATTAATTCCGCTTCCTTCTAAGACCTTCCTAAGTGGCAATATATACACTGTGAACAGAAGAGTCAAGATGGAGTTCAATGATACCTACATTCCAAAGAGGAAGGGCTAGAAAAGTTAACTCTATAAATCATCTTGCGAAAGTAGTCATAGGTAAGAGGTAAACCATTTAAAAACAGTCAGATATCAGTAAAATTTCAACTGTTCAATCAGAATCATGGTCCACAGTACTAAATATCAGCTCAAGGAGTATGAATATGGAATATATATTTATTTATTTGATATCTGTTGACTGGGAAAGTCCGACTAGGACAGAACCTAGTGGAGACCCGGGAAGAAATTCTCCAAAAGCATGTCTTTAGAATGTGGGAGGAAACCGGAGTACCCAGAGGAAACCCATGTGAATGTAGGGAGAACATGCAAACTCTGCACAGAATGCACCCCAGCCAAGAATTGAACCAAAGAAATTCTTGCTGTAAAGCGACAACTTGAACCGCTGTACCACTGTGTCACCTGTCTCACCAAAAAAAGAGGTAATTAAATAACCACCAATGGATCTTCTTCAGAAAGCTTAAAATAGATGAGATTCTCACTATCTGATCAACAACTTGCAAATGATCCTTACAATTCACCATCTAGGACAGTCCCTTAAGACAACTTACAACTTACCCAACATCTTTATCAGTCATAGTCTAAAACTGAACCTGAAAAATTATATTTATCATAGAATTCAGTCTACTAGTGCCTTCTTGCAGAACCTGGGTCATCATGTTTTCAATAACTGAGACAAACTGATGGACATAAATGTGCACAGTGTAGAGGACTTCCAAAATGGCTGCACACTGAGTAACAGATTCACTTCAGCTCTCCCAGTGTGAAAACAGAAACTCAAAAGACAGCCAGTGAATTTGTCGCTTTGGGAAAATTTGATTTATTGTCTAGTAAGTGCACTACGAGTAAAGAAGAAAATTAGAGAACCTGAAAAAAATAAGTCACGATAGGTGAGGAGAAAAAACTGGCTGGGAAGAACCCAGCAGCTGTTCAGCAAAAAAGCAGTTCAAGCTCCAGCTTTGGTACAAAAGATGACTTCTAGTAATCTAGAGAAAAAGCAAGTCAAATGTACTCAGTGCTGATTAAAATAAATGAAACACTGAAAAAGTATGTCAATTCAAATAAACAAGGGCTAGAAAAATGGAAGAAGCTTTACATAGATGAGCTGATATGAGCTCAAAATGAAGAAAAGGCTGGCTGAGTATGAGACTACTCAAGAAGAGATGTTTTGGAAAATGGTAGCATTAGAGAAAAGGGCACATAAGGAAAACCTTAGATTATCTGCTGTATGAGAGAAACTGGAAAGAACAGACTGTATTAATTTTATGAATGTACAAATAAGCAACTGGACTGGTATTCCACGGCATGAGTTGTTAACTGAAAGGGCACATTATGCCTATGCTCCAAACCTGGTCATGACGAAGCAGCCAAGACCTCTTATAGAAAAGATACAATCCTACCATCAAAAAAAGTTAATTCTGACAAAACGGTGACAGAAGGACAAAGTACTAAAAATTGGAAACAGTACAGTTTTTGTGGAAAATTGAGGGTCACTGTCATTTT
Organism: Protopterus annectens; assembly: GCF_019279795.1. Taxonomy (NCBI): domain Eukaryota; kingdom Metazoa; phylum Chordata; order Ceratodontiformes; family Protopteridae; genus Protopterus; species Protopterus annectens. The sequence continues at coordinate 1,239,858,778 of NC_056729.1, forward strand.
TTGATACAGGACATGCTAAGGGGAAAACACAAAAGTTTGTCAAAGAAAAAATGAGCTATCAAACAGAAGGCAATTCTGCTTCTTATTCTCCTGATAATAAAGCTTAAATAAAAATGATGCTAGTGAAACCTTTTCCAATGTTCCAAAGGAAAATACTTGAGAGACGAAAAAAGCACAAGAGTTGAAATAGAAGAACCAAGAGTATGTTGGAAATTGACCAGAAACTGGATTTAGGAGATAAGAGAGCAACAAGAAGACAATCGGCAAATCAGAAATTAATGAATAAATGTGACATTATAAAGCATCAATTATATTTCTGAAATATGTTGGGCAAAGAAAACCTGGAAATACTGCAGTTTCTTTACTTTGTTAAATTTGTAACCTTGGGGTGGGAGGTTGGCATAATGGTTAAGGTGTTTGCCTTATAAACCAAAGGCGCAGGGTTTGATTCTCAAATGGGGTAATTGGCTAGGCTTAAAATGGCCCACAAATGCAGTTAGCCTAGTACTAATCTATGAATCTATGTAAGGGACTCCAAAGCATATGCCCTACTTTGTGTCATTAATGTTTGGAAGAACATTAAGGAGGCGGGAGGAGGAAGGAAAGAGGTAACTGTACGTAAAACAGTTTTTGTTCCTAACAGCATGTTTAATAAAACATGACCATATATTGCATGTTATAAAGTGAAGCTTTTTCAGTTATTTTTCTATGCAATAGGGACACTAAAACAAACAGGTGCTCCTTTTTCCTCTTTCTTTCTTGTTCAGTTTTAAGAAATGTAGGCACTGCAAGGTAAAAGAGAAGAAAGACTTGACAAAAAACATTACATAAGTAAAACGGATATGTTTTTTCTTACTTTTGCATAAAGGAATGACAGGATTAAGGACCTTGGATTAATCTAACAACAAGTTACAAGGGTAAGCAAGTAAATAAAAACACTGAATGTAATAAAACATTTTCCTCTAGCAAATGCTTAGAGCAACATGAGAAACTTGTAGCTGAAGGCAACTGCGCATCTAGTTCTCGTATTTCTATGGAGACAAGCTCATAAGTTCAATAAAAACAAAACACTTTTTTTCTTTCGATGGTTACAGATGATGTTTTCTGAAAGCATTCAATTTATTTTCTACAGCTGGGAGAGGAATAAAGAAAAGTCAAAAACAGACACCACTTACTGTAAGTAGAAGCACGAGCTGTACCATGAGTCTCAGCATGGTCAACCTTGATTACAGGTCGTTTCAAGCCTGTGAGTGTAGATGTCAATCAGGGACAATTGTTCCTATGAGGATTAAACTTCATTATTTGAAGATGTACATTGTTTTGTGTGCATGTATTAATGTATTAATTTATTAATTTCCGGGGGGGTGGGTTGATTTTTTGCTTTCAGGGTTTTCATTAAAACAAGATGCGACATAGGTCCAAATGGATATGACAAGAAACAGCTGAATAAAGGAACAACCTGCCAAACATTAGTGTACACATATAACACAAATGCTGAAACCAGACATTTAAAAAAAGAGCTGTTACACTAACTGGTGGGAATAACAACTTGTTATCATAATGACAAGACTTTCCATATTTTCTTTAAATGTGAATGGTCTCGCATCTTTATACAAAAAAGGAAAGAGCATTGAATTATATTAAAAATGCAGAGTGCATACAGCTATACCACAGGTGATAAATTCAATAAAGAAAGGATTTCAGGATGGTTATTCAAAGGGATATGTGGGAAAAAAGGAAAACGGTATTATTTATATTAAAAAAAAAGATAATGGTAGATTTGTAGCAGTAAGGGACTACTGGCAAGAGACACATTGAAGTGTTTATATTCCACCAAAAACTGCTACAGTGGAGCTTAAGAAAATTCTGGAAAAAATAATCAGCTTTCCACAGGGAATGTCACTTACTGGTGGAGATTGGAATTTGATTTGCAACAGTGAAGATGTATCTGGGGGCTTAGATGGGAAAATATAACAGAAGAGGGTAGATTTTTTAAGAACTCTATACAGATATTTGGAATGGAAGATGTGAATTCAGTAGTAGGAGCCTGAAGAGAATTTACAAATTATTCTCCAAGGTACAAAAACTGTGCTAGGCTAGAGAGAAATATATTTACAGCAACGTGTTCATTTAATTGAGTGATTTAATACTCATCCAATAACTATTTCAGATCATGTGCCAACAAAAATAAAAATGCAAGGTAATGAAATAAAATGAGACACTGGCACTTTCCCAACAACCTGTTAAACAGAAAGGAATTTAAGGAATGGGTAGAGGAAATCATCCAGGAGTTATTAGGGAAGACATTTCTTCAAATTCAGGAAATGGGATGAAATGAAATTGGAGTTTAAAGACAGGGTAGAAATAAAAGAAAAATATATATGGTTAAGAAGCAACAAGAATTACTTACAGGGATTGACAAAGGTTATAGGTTAAAGTTTTGCAGAATAGGGGGTATCTCATGCAAGAAGACGTGCAAGTCCAGAGTGCTAAAGAAAAAAATAAGGGACTACCTCAAAAATATGCATGAGTTTAGAACGAACGCTGTTAAGCAAGTGTTTTTGATAACTCATAGCACAAAAACTTTTAGCACAATGGCTCAGGAAATGGAAAGCAAAAAAAGGTTGTTGCCCAGCATAGAGTGCCTATAACACGGAAATAACCAAAGATCCTGTAGGGGTATCAGAAATATTTTGGAAATTTTACGAAAATCTGTATAAAGAAATGAAATGAGGAAATCAAGAAAAGTACAAATTGAAATGTTTATGGAAAAGTTAAATATGCCAAGGTTAGAGGTAGGCAAGGCTCAATTACCAACAATTAGGGCTAGGAGGACATGAGATAAAAATGGTAATGTATAACCAATCTACAGGAATGTTTCCAGAAATGGATTGTATTGCTGAGGATGTTTAGAAGCTAGGAAGGAAGAAAGTGATAAAGATCGAGAAGGTTTTGTTTAACAATACTTTTAAAGGAGGCAAAGGATCAACATCCTGGGTGAAAGCTGTGGTGACTGTAATACCTAAAATTGGTAAAGACCCATCAGATCCAGCTTCATATAGGCCCAGTTCGATTTTAAACCATGACTATAAAGTGTTTATGTCTATAACAGCTGAAGGAATGGCAGAGGTGATGCCAAAATTGATATAGCAATGTGGTTTTGTGGAGGGAAGACAAACATTTGACAAGATTAATAGAACAATGATAATCCAGGAGGAAGAAGAATGTAGGAAAATACCAGTGTTTTTGGTGGGTTTTAATGCAGAGAAGCCATTTGGCAGATTAAACCAAGATTTTATGAGCAGGGTAATGGAAGCATTTGCATTCCCTTATAAAATTGGTTGATAGGAGGATATATGAGTGATCAGAGGTGAAAACTGAAAAGGGGGGCCTTCCTCTTTGATAAGTTTGGTTTGAGCAAAGGAACCAGGCAGGGATATCCTCTATCCTTTATCTGCTTTATATTTAGAACCAATGGCAAAGAAAACACGGCACTCAGAAATTCAAAGATATAATGAAGAAAAAACAAAGGTAATAGTTGTAAACTATGCAGCCACTCACAAATTGGTTCAGCAATATTCATATTTATGGGGGCACGATAAAATGAAGTACTTAGGAGTATGAATTAAAAAGATTCTGTTCTAGCAGCTAAGTATATGTGGGAAAAGACTAAAAAGATAATACATAACTCGGAGTAAATGGAAGCTCTACTTTATGGATATGGATAGCAAGATACAAGCAGTGAAAAATTTTTAGTCCCTTTAGTTTTGTACACAGGTCAGGCAATTTTTATCCACTAGAGGAGAAGTTATGGACAGCAATTAATAAAAAGTTGAAAGATTTTATCTGGGAGGGGAAGAGGGCAAGAGTCAAGTGGAATAAGCTGATCATTCCAATGGAGCAATGCGGTTGGGGACTACACAGCATAAGCTGAAAGTTATAATTCAAAGTGGAAAGGGATTATGATGATACAGGGGTCAAGCTCAAGAAATATGGAGAGACTGAGCTTATGGATGCAGATCCTTAAACAGAATAATAATAACCATACATAGCATTATATACATAAAGTAGCAGGAAATATTCTAAGAACTAAGCCAACATGGGAATGGAGAAAGGGGATTCTGACAAAAGGAATGACTGCAATTAGTGGTACAGCGAATATGCAAGGGGGTGCTGGAATTTACTGGAGAAAACTGTCAAAGGAACCAATGTACTGGGGGCAAATAATTAGACACGGAAAGGTAAAAGAATGGGAAGAGACCAAGAAAGCATTTGGATTGTAGGCTAGAGATTGCCTTCCCTACCATGGATTGACATCACAGCACAGGCACAGATAAAGGAGTGTATGTGTCTGTGGGTGGGGGTGGGGGGGGTCCTAAATGAAGACTTTTACATGTAAAGTTTTTAGAAGAATCTAGAACAGAAGCTGCTATTGAAAAAATGATAATTAGTAAGGCATATTAAATATAACTACAGGAATCAATCAGAAGAGGTTAGAAAGGCTTGGGAAGAGCAATTAGAGAAGCAAATCACAAAGAAACAATGGGAGGATTTATGTATGGCTCCCAAACATGCACAACGTATAGAAGATTTAGGAGTTTTGCTTGGAAGTGTTTGCATACTTTATTTTTATATCCCAAGCAGACGCCAAAGAAATTTTACTCTGGTAAAATGCAAATATTGGAGGTGTGATGTGAGATAAAGAGGTAATTGAGAACATATTTTTTGGGAATGTAATGAGTTGGCAGACTTTAAAAATTCCCTGCAAACTACTCTGTCAGAAATACTGGGTGAGCCAATTTGTGTAACTAAGGAAATAATTTTTTGAGCTGTGATACAGAATTAGAATTGCCTAGACACAGTAAGGCATTGCTGAGTTTAACTCTGGTGACTACCAAAAAGCAATTGAGAGAAAATGGAAATCAAAAGGGCAGGCTCAATAAACCCTACATAGTTTGTTGTGATGCACACATGGTCGCTCACCGTTTTGTATTCAGTACGTGGCTCTACATAGTGTGTAGAGCTGTGCAACCATGGTAAACGCAGTGGGATGCTAATTACAGTATAAGCAGGTGAACTGTATGTTAATCAACCAATCCAAGATGGAGGAGCTATTCAACAAGCTATAAAGCAACCGTGCAGACTCAGTGCTGGTCTTCTCTGCAAATTCCAAAACCTATTGGGATACAACCACAGAAAGGAGTCTACACAGAATGAATTTTAAGGGCTGCTGTTACTTTAATTCAGGTGTATATGCAACAGGCTGAAGTCTATGCTGCTGTTGCTGCTAATAAACCACAGCCAAGAAGAAGAAGAGTTTTCAGACCCCGGTTAACTTATCACAATCTGCATGAGGCTGAATCAGGAGCACTAAAAGGTAGATACAGACACACTACAGAAACTCTGCAAACTCTTGTCGTCCTCATCACAGACCCAGGGCAAACCAAGGGGAACCAATACCAGTGGAGACAAAGGTGTGTGTAGCACTTAGAATTTTAGCTACAAGAACCTTTCACAGACCAACAGGGGACATATGTTGGGGTGTTACAGACATCAGCATCCAGGATCCTCCAAATCCTCAATGCTACACTCCAACATGCCAGTGACCAGATATATTTTCCCCGTACTCCTGAGGACAGGGCCACAAATATGCAAGAGTTCTAGCCTGTAGCATGCTACTCTGAAGTACTGGGTGCCATAGATTGTACACATATAAAAATTAAGGCACCACCCATGGAACAGGGAAGGGTCTACATAAACATAAACTGTTTCCACTCCATTAACTGCCAAGTCATGTGTAATGCTAAGGGAATCATCTCGAATTTGTGTGCTGGCAACCCAGGTAGTTACCATGACTCACATATCTGGCACACCTCCCAAATGCATCAGATATTCACTACGGGTGATATCCTACATGGTCATTTACAGGGGGATGCAGGTTATACACTGGAACTGTGGCTGATGATGTCCATCAGAAGCGAACACACACACACACACACACACACACACACACACGCACACACACACACACACACACACACACACACACACACACACACACACACACACACACACACACTGAAGAACACCATAATGAGGCACACGCTCAAACCAGAAATATCACAGCATGTGTTTGGGCTGCTGATGTCGCGGTTCCAGTGCCCTGCAGTACAATCCACATACATGTACTGAATCTTCAACACCTATGCTATGCTTCACAGCATCATCCTGAGAAAACAGCTTCAACAGAATCAACAAGGGGAAGGGGTACTCATCCCACCACCAATGGCAAGGTCATCACAGCCAACGTATAGAACACTCACTCACCACCTAAGCAGCTAAAACTTTCATCCTATGCAGATACATATAGTAACACTGATGCCAGGCAACACTCACAAATGTTATCTACCCATGTAATGGCTGTGTACTCCTAGCATCTGACAAACTTAGTCCTGAACTAAAACTGTAGCAAATGCTGGATTTACAAGGTAAGTGTTGAACCTGAAGTGTTAAACCAAATTGCGTAACAATACAATGATTGGCATATCCTTGCATGTTCTTACTTGGCAATGCAAGGAAGTAAAAGGTGGGTGATTTGCACAGCAATGACTAACATGTGACAGCAGAGACTTATGTGAATACATGTGTTCTCTATCAAATAAGAGGCCTCAGGCATCAAAGATTCACAGAGTTATACCTCTTCAAAAGTACTGATGGACACCGAATGCCCTCAGTTTGACCTCATACTTTTGTACTGGAAAATCATTAGAGAGAGAGAGGTTACTAAGTAATGACACACATTTCAGGTTTCAGACTTCACAACCCTCAGAATACTCTTAAAAATACTGATGCAAAAAGGCTGTTTTGATTCTATCAATTGTCTAAGACCAAAATTTGTCAAAGGTACAATCAGCAAAACATCATCAGAAACACAGATATATTAAGCACTAAGCCAGCTATGCACTCTACGCATCGGATACAAACCTTGTGTATCCCTGAATCCAAAAGATAGAAAACAAGGATATGGCACAGTTATCACTTGCACAGGTTGGTGTTGTGGGGGAGGCAGAAAACCTAGGCTGCCAAAAAGGTGAGTGAATCTAGTAAGAAAGAGAAGCAGGCAGACATTTGGATAAAGTAACAAAAGGGCAGCGAGACAGAATGAGCTTTTAAGTTCCAGAGCTCAACCATGTAACTGTTGTGTGTGTGCATCTGTATGGGCTCTCCAGGTACAACTGGTGTGCGAGTGTCTGCAAGAATACAGCCAAGCTCTGTGCTAGCGCTACATCATGGTATGTCGGACAGGTTTGAACCGTGCATAGTAGAAGTGGCAGTTCATCGTTGTCATATCCAGCCATGAGAACTGGGTCTTCCAGGAGTTGCACTGGCACATCCATACCCACGGTCAGATGCACTGCTGCTACCCAAATGTGACAGATGTCTGCTGGACAAACTCCCCTCATAACAGCTCGCAGGACTATGACCCCATGGCCTGTCACATCTGAGTGTGGACAACTCAAACACTGATAGAGCAGTAGAAGTAGTGCCATTATGGAAGTGTGATTGGGCATGGCCATGTCAGCTAACATCAGATGATGTGGCTGACCTATTCCCACGTGGCTGACCTATTCCCACGTGGATGCTGTCCCCTTCCAGCAGATGTTCCCTCACACACACTGCCTGTTCCACCATGTCATTCATCTGATCCACTGACTTGGCAACATGGTGGAGGCAGTCATCCATGTCAACCTGTGCCACATCTACAGCCCTAAGCATTTCTCTGGAGGACCTACTGGAATGTGCCTGTGCCTCCATGACAGCCCTAAATATATGTTGAGTGGCATGGAAAGATGCACCTGGATCAGGTGAAGGATGGACAGCAGACCTCTTCCGAGCATCTCTAACAAACCTCCAGCGTAACACCTCATCCTCACTTTGGCTACGGTCAGAGTCAATGGGCAATGAAGCTGCAGTAACCACACTTACCTAACCACAGTACCCTGATCTGTCCCACCCTCCACATGTCCAATATCTGAGGGATCACAAGAAATGGTTAGTGTAGGCCTACTGGCAGTGTCCAATGGAATTACAGGGGATGGCTGAATGTCAACGTCACTGTTAGATTCAACCTCTGAACACCCCTGACTATGCCTCTGTTTGGCCACCACCATCATCAGAGTCTGCTGATACTCTGACATCAGGTGGTAGGAGTCCCACACTTCTACTGTCAGGATGAAACAAACACAGGAAAAAAAATTAATACGTACACCACTATAGTCCAATACATGCTAACAAATTAACATTGGTGCCATTATTACAGACAGTACAGCAATACACACAACAGTCCTTGACACCCCATCACAAGCTAAATATTTCTTTGAACTGCTCATCAGTACTGACATAAAAATATTTGGCTTACCATGTGCAAATGATTGTAGGCTCCCTAAGGTGGATGGTTCTGGAAGAAGTTAAGCAAAAGGTACAGACACCATCATCACAATGAACTTGGATGACACGTCCACCCCAAGCCCATGTGTAATCAACCAGAATGTGTTGTTAACTGTATCAATTTGCAACTATTCCCCCCAAAAGAAATTTAATATTAAACAGAACTTAAGTATCACTGTCAAAATGTTAATATACAAGTCAAGACATATCATGTGGTCTTAAAACAAGTTAAACAGCATGCTATTAGCGAAAACCCTGTTCTATGCATCTGACTAAAAAATGTGGAAGATTTTAGTCACCATTCAGTCCAGAGCTGAAAAAATGCACACTCCAGGACAGCAGTAGAATTCAATAACACAAAACAAAAAACAGTTAAGTCTACAAACTACATGGGAACAGGAAAGGTAGTGACAGAGTGCAACTGTAACAATGAGAACCTGACACAGCAAAACAATAACAAGTAATCATGCATGCTATTGATGATTAACTTGGTTATGCCGGACACTAAAATTATGAATTCAAAGCCTGAGTTGTGGGCCTAGCTAACATCCCTTGGGCACCTACACATTTAAACCACCCCTAGACTTAGAAACACATATCAGTGTATAATGTTTGGTAAACACAAGACCTCAGAACAAATGGTTTATGGAATATTGACTGCTGGATTCTAGAACTGCTTTACCCACAAAATCAACCACAACCTCATGCCACCTGCAATCCAATTCAAAATGGTTTGCTTGTCAAAATGAAACCCCAGTTACAATCAAAGCAGAAGAAACATTTATCAAATATCCTATTTCATTTCTAGAAATGCAGGCAAAGAGATGCATGAAAGGGTGCATGCAACAGTAAATCATTTCAACTTTGGATACAAAAATGGATCCTTGACTAGGGCAGAAAAGACATGCATAATGTAAAAGGGCAGCTAGGGATTCCTGGTTTGGCTGCAAATAGAAATGCAAGTCATTAGATGCTTGAGTTGATCAATATTGCAGTACTGATCCTTGTGTTTTACTGCCATACAAAAGCCTGTGACCAGCCCAATTCCCAGACTCTTTGCATTATTTCCAGCTGAAGGATAGCTGAGGACTGACGTCCAGCCATCAAGGTACACAATGGGCATCCGTCGTCGCCGTCTTCAGGTCCTCCTAGGCTGTGATAGTCAGTCTGATGCTTATGGACAGTAAGACCCTCCAAGCTGTCTAAATTTTGAAAAAGAGGGACTGCAGACTAAAAGTCTAATGAAGTTACTGGGGGATGATGACCCAACCCCCAGCTATGGGAGGAATAGCAGACAAAAAGGAGGAATGGTAGAAATTGGCACTGCAATTCTGATCTACATGAACATCTACAAGTATGGTATGTGTAACACAACTATACTATGCTCTTCCTATTCCATGTTGCAGTACTGATTCTTGGGACAACTCCCAAAGCTGTAGATTGGGAGTTTGGCTATCTAAGGGCTTCTGGGACACTTAGAATGATTCCCTGCATAAAAAAACAATTGATTTGAATAATTGGCTTAGTTGTTGGTGTCATTCGAGGGGGATCCAGTTCCTATCAGCCTGGGAAGCTATGGCCAACAAACCTTGCTGCTTTACCAGAGATGCTTTGCAGCTGGCACCTCTAGGTTTTAGGGTGCTGGCAAAGTCTCTTGCCTCCCCATAGTGCAAGGTCTTGAAAACAAACTTACCAATGTGAAATTTCCCAATCATAACAAAATAAGGGTCATGCTGCTAAATGCTATGAGCTTAAAACCAAAAACTGCACACCCTGGAAGCACTTCTATCACTGGAAGATGGAAATGTCTGTGCAGTCACAGAAACATGGTTCAAGGCCTCAGGGAGTACCCTGGCCTTACAAGGATACAATGCCTTTCACACTTTTAGACCACAAAATTAATGTGTGAGAACCAAAGGAGGTGGTGTTTCTATTTACATTAGAGATAAATTCATCTTCCCTCTAGTTAGACTGGACAACTTCATGGAGTTGCTCCAAGTTTCGTTTACAGTGGGTAAGACCTCCATTCAAGTCATAGCCAGTTACAGATCCCCCTCCATAGGTCATGATTTGCATGAAGCCTACTTGACCAAACTAGAGATAATCCAAATATTAATGAACACTCTGGTTATGGGAGATTTCAATTATCCCACCATCAACTAGGAAACCTACGCAAGCCCTAACTCACTAGAGCAAAAGTTCCTTGACTTTGTGAACTCAAATGCTCTGGAACAAATTGTTCATACCCAGACAAGAGGAACAAACATACTAGATCTGGTCCTCACTACCACAGCAAAAATTTGCACTACTGCAACCATCGAACCCTCATTAGTTAAACCTGAGCACAAAACAGTCACTTTCGAACTGACGCTAATAAAAGAACTCACAAAAGGCGAAGTCAGACTAAAAATGTCACCAAGGCAAACTATACCCTCCTAGGTGAAGGTATAAATGCATTCTGAGCCCCACCCCTGCTGGAAGTGGTAACTACACTAAAGCCCTGTACAATCACTAGCATACATTTAAATATTCGGTTGTACCAGAAAGAATCAAAACCAGAACCCCAAGTAACAACAAGCTACCATGGTGGACATTCAGCATCAACAAGCTTTACAGCAAAAGGTTGTTGGCCTTGAAAACAAAGGCAAGACTCCAACAATGGAAAATCATCCTTATCAGCATCAGCCTCAACAGACAGATAAGACAGACAACTTCTCAAATCCTCTAAGGGCTTCTTTGAGGAAAAGCTTAGCTAGCACAAACAAGGATAATTATAAAGCCTTTTACTGCTATGTACGTAGCCTAAAAGGTAGGACCCAAACATGTGCAGGACTAGTGACAGTATCAGACACACCGATCCCACAGAGATAGCAAATCTGCTAGCGGATAGGTTTGGTGAAAATTTCACTCCCCCTATCCCCTCCAAACCTATCATAAACCTTGCCACAACCCCCCCCCCCCCACCCTATATATCTGAAGAACAGATCATCAAAACCTTGTCCAAAACAAAACAATACAGCCTCTATGGGACCAGACGGCATCCTAGGCTGTCTTCTAAACAGGCTAAAACATGAACTAGCATCACCATTAAGCACCCTATTTAATCACAGCCTAACCATAGGCTTTGTTCCTGTGAAGTAGAGAGCAGTAACAGTTATTCCCCTACACACGGGTCACCTAGAAATAGCCACAGAGAATGACAGACCCATAAGCCTGACTAGCCTCATCTGTAAGGTCATGGAACATATCATTATGGACCTCATAAATAGACATAGGTGACCTCCAAACCCTGAATCCTACTTTGTCAAGGGTAGATCCTGCTTGTTAAAGCTGATGGATTTTTTTTTTAAATGTGGCCAGGGCCATTGATGAGGGCAAATCTGTGCACACAGCATACCTCAACTTGGCAAAGGCTTTCGACACAATCCCACACTCAGGCATTACTGATAAACACTGATAAACTTAGCAAATTGAATGTAAACCCCTTTGGTGTAACATGGGTTGCCAACTGCTTTACAAACCGACTATCAAAGTGGGTGACTGCACATCAACCAGCAGTCCTGTTACAGTGGGGTGCCACAGGTGTCAGTGCTGGGCCCCTACTGTTTAGTATACACTTATCAGAAGTTTAGGTCAAAATGAAGGGGTTGTGGTTGTCCAGGTTTGCAGACTCCAAACTGGATGCAATTACTGAATCCCCAATGATGTCAGTATACTCCAGGAGGGTCTTAGCCAGTCCAATGACTGGTGTCTTAGTCACAGTCTCAAACTGAATGCAAAGAAATGAATTATCACTCCCTTCTGCATAAACAATGTCTTTTCACACTACCAAATCAACAACACCTTAAGTATCCACAAAGTGGTAACACACTTGTGATCACAAGTTGAGAGCAACCTTAACTTTGACCACAGTGTGTCTACTTGTAGTAAAGAATGCTTTCTACGCATTACACTTGATTAGTAAAGGTATTATCTTGAGAGCAAAAGAGGTTATAACCCCTCTATACACAGCACTAATCAGCCCAAAATAGAGTGTAATGTGCCATTCGGCATGTACCATACAAAGCACCTGTAGCAACTGGAGAGATCTCAGAGGTTTCTAACAAAGAAGATAAAGAGACTCCAGCACATGCTGTACACAGATCGACTAAAGTCCCTGTCACTTTATTCTGTATCATATAGACTTCTTAGAGATGACTTATGCCTGGCTCACAGAGCAATCTCAGACCCAAACCTAATGAACTTGCAGCACATCCATAAATCAAATGGGACTAGGGACACCCATTCCAGGGACCTAAACATGGCCTGCGACTTAAATAGGACATACTGGAGGGACAGATTCATCTCCTAGCAACTGCTGTGTCTTTGGAATACGCTATCTATTCTTGTGAAATACAGCACCTCTATGACACTGTTCCAAAGGAACCTGGAGAAGTGGATGGTGCACCATAAATTCTTACTGGGAATACCGCCCACAACCATTCTGGACATGGACAGTCATTATTAAAAGCAATCTTGGGTATTAACTAACATTTGTATGGCATTACATTGGGAAAACAATGGATAGGCTTGAAATGACCTTCGGGTTGACACCCTAGTAATCTCCTATGATCCTATGATTTAGGGGCTGTGTCCTGCTAAGGTAAAGCCTCATCCATCAGTGTACATCCAAGGAATGCAGGATTTCAGCTTTATTTTGTGGATTATGGTGGAACACTTATAGATGTACAGCTTGCTTAGTTCTCAGAGTAACTCTATCCCTGTGGGATAAAGTGAAGGATTACTTGCATGGCTGAGGTAAGACAAATACTTTAGTACATTGCATTGTTTGGTGTTAAAATGTAATCCTCCAGGCTATTAGCTTTTGTGTGCTCAGCTGTGGAGGAATGACAGACCCCTTGAGTTGGGTGAGTAGGCCTATTACTGGGGAAAGAGTATAGTATCTCCCTTCATTAAGGGTCAATAGAAGGGAAAACCAGTACTGCCTTGGCCAGAAGGGGGCAATGAGTATCACGCTTGACCCGTCTGACCTAATTTTAGCAGTACCTTGAGGATTAAATGTAACTGAGGGAAGGCATACAGGAAGTCGTCTGTCCTTCTGAAGGAAAAGGCATCCACTCTCCATGTTCTTGTTTGGTGGATTCTGAAGCAGAAAGTGCAGTTGCTTAAGATCTTACCATAACAGCTGATGTCCTTCTCTTCACTGCTGCAGTACATTTTACATAAGGGATCTGCCTAGGACAGCTCAATATCCAGTGAGTATACCAAAAGATTTAGATCTTATATGTGCTGTATGTCACAGATATCCTACTCATGGAAAGTATAGGGCATAAATGTCACATATGTACATAAACATTCCAAACTAAATTTGCTCCAGGAGGAAAAGAATACCATCAGGGACAAAAGAGAAACTAATACATCCAGAAGGCAAATGAGGCAAGAGCCCCTTGGCCAGGAGGGTAACAAAGGCACAGGGGCAAGGGCTAGGAAAGAGGTGGAAGGAGGGAGGGACCGAATACTGTAACAGTGAAGAGAAGGACATATACTGTTATGGTAAGATATTACACACCTGTAGAATATCCTTCCATATCACTATTGCAGTATTCTTTACATAAGGGAAAAGTACAAGAGCTAAGAAGAAGAAAGTTGGGAGGAGAAAGGCATGGAACAGCCCCCTACAAATACAGCACAGTAGCCCTGGCAAAACCCACCCTGGCCCTGGAAATATTAAATTTATAGTGTTGAAAGTATTAACAGACGACCAAGTAGCAGCCTTAAGGATAAAACTGGTGTCTAAACCCTTGAAAAAGATATCTGATGACGGAACTGTCTTGGTTTTGCCTTTACAGATGAAGAAAGACAGTTGCCATGAAAAGAAAGCCTTAGAAATCCAGGATGAGATGGCTGACTTAGAAATATGCAAACCCAAAGTCATGGGATAAAAAGAAACAAAAAAAAAAGTTGCTCAAATTTGTGAATTGCCCGTTTTACCTAAAAATACCTGGGCTGTTTATGCAGTTCCAAGGTGTGGAGAACCGTTCCCATTAGCAGACTGCAGAGAAGAAAAAAAAAGGAAGGAAGGTGAATAGACTGACTAAGGGACAACTCATTAACCGCCTTGGACATAAAGAAGGATTAGTTCACAGACATACCCTGTCTCTGTTAACAAATAAAAAAAGAGGAACAGTCATGAGTGCCTGAAGTTCAGGCACTCTCTTGGCTGAAGAAAGAACCAAAAGATGAACAGTCTTTCAAGTACAGTGTTGCAAGAAAGCTGTACTAGCCAGTTCAAAAGGAGCTTGAATCAATTTTTCAAGTGCAAAACTGATGTCTCAGGAAGGTGGAACAGGCTTTCTGGGAGATCTGCTATGAAGGACTTCTTTAAGAAACTCTTTAACCTCATACCAAGAGGCCAAAGGTGGATTCAAGGGCAGACAAGCAGAATTTGTTGAATGGTGAGCCTTAACTGAAGAATGTGTCAGCTAAGCATGGTGAAGATGCACCAGACAGAAAATCTCTTCCATTTGGACATATATGATTTTCTGGTAGTGGGTTCCTTTGCCTCCTGTAAAACCCAGAGTACATTCTCAGAAAAACAGGTGCCAGAAAGGAATCAAAACCCTATCGCCCACAATGCCAGTTGAAGAGTGGACAAGTAAGGATGGATACGAGATCCCTTGTCATGTGTAGATGATCAGCCCAGTGAGGTAACTTGTGAGGATTGTCCCTGGCTAAGTGATATAGAAGGGGGAACAAATGTTGTCTAGGCCAAAATGGAGTTACTAGCAACATTTTGGGAGAGTTCTGACTGATACTGTGCAGAACTGATGGCAACAGAGGAAGGGGGGCATACAGAAACATCCCTTTCCAAGGAAAAGACAGGGCATTCACTTTCCAAGTCAGGTGACTTCTTACCTTGAACAAACTAGAGGAAGTGGTCTGTTCAGAGGGGAGGCAAAAAGATCTACTGGAGGAACAACCCACAGATGGAATATGTCCAGAAACAGGACTCTGTAAAGCATCCATTAGTGAGTCTGTGTTCTGGAAATGCTCAATGAGTCTGCCACTAGATTGTGCTCTGAAGGAATGTAGACTGCATGAAGATTCACTTGATAACTGACAGATCCCATACCTGAAGAGCTCATCTGCAAAAGACATAGGACCTTGTACCCCTCCTGCTTGTTAGTGTCCCACATCATGGTGCTACTCTCTGTTAAGACTTTGAGAGGGACAGAGTGGAAAAGGGAATGAAAAGCTTGGAGATAGAAGCAGACCTCTCATCTCCTTTATGTTGATATGATCTGACTTCTGATGACGAGGCCAGAGACCATGGACCGTTAGAGGGCCACAAGAAGCCCCTCACCCCAAGTTTGAGGCATCTGCAAACAGTATCTGAGAAGGAACTGGATAAAGGAAGCCCTAGAAGGACACATATGTTGAATCCACCACTGAAGCTCGAACATGGGGCAAGGAAGTAAAAGAACAGGAACTCCAAGGGGTGGCATTGTTGAAGCTACATTGATTTGATGTACCATTGAAACTTCCTTATCTGCAGCTTGGCAAGAAGTGGCATGGGAATAGTGGAAGCCATACATTCCACAGTCCTGAGAAATTCCCTAACTGTGAGAGGAAAGAGGAAGGAGAGACTGGAAAAAGGTTATTATAGACAAAACCTTGGAAGCAGAAAGAGAAGCCAGATTGGGAACAGTCCAAAGCCTGCACCTGAGAAAAAACATGATTCTGGGAGGGCAACAGAACTGATTTGAGATTTATGGTGAACCCCAACATTTGTAAAAGACAAGTGCTAAACGGGGGAACCCGCAACAGACTGCTGGGAGATGGAGCTTGAATGAGCAGGTTGCCCAGATAGGGAAAAATCTGTATCCCCAGAAGCCTGCAAAAAGCAATGACAGGTGTGAGGCATTTGGTGAATATCCTGTGGGTACTAGAAAGGCCAAAGGGCAAAGCAGAGAACTGAAAATGCAAGGAAGAAGCAGAAAAACGTAAACATTTCTTGAACAGAGGGTGAACGAGGATGTGAAGACCCTTGCTGTAGAAATTCTGTTAAAATAGGGGGAAGAAGTCCCACTTTGTCTTTCTGGGCCATATGTACCCATAGGGGGAGGTTTTTGAACTGAATGAAGTAGCCTATTTCTATGATATTTAACACCTACTGGTTCCAATCGATGACTTTCCACTGTTGTAGAAAGGAGGAAAATCTTCCTGCTGGGTGTGCGGTGGGGTGGAAACAGGTGCTGTGGACAGCTACAGCTGCTCTCTGTAGGGAACTGGATCCATGGATTCCCCCTTGTGCAGTACCCTCCTCATGTAGTACCCTGATCAGCTTGCCACTTTCTGCTCTGTCTTGGTTTTTTGCCTAGGGAAGGCCTCCTTTTTCTTGCCTTGGAGGCAGTGGCCAAGATTTTGAGAGGTAATTCCTGCTATATCTAGGTTTGGGAGACAAATAAAAATATTTAACTGTTTTGAACTGTTTCCCTTTCTTGTCTAGGTTTTCAAAAACTTTCTCAGCAGGGATACCAAAGAGGAACTCCTTATCCAGTGAGGCATCAAGGAGTTCCATTTTCACCTAGACTCTGAGGTTATGTTCTCCATTAGGCATATGTATGCTTGACAAACTCCATAGCAGCTGCCTATATGATGCTTCTAATGCCACATTTTACTAAGTGTCTGGACACCTGGAGTGCAGATGATCTTGTCCGAGATCCCCCTCTGCCTTACTAAAGATTTTCTCTTGTAAAGACTTCATGAACTTTAACCTGTGAAATTGGCAGTTAAGAGCACTCATAGCCAGTGTAGCCGACGTATGTCATTTTACCAAATCTATCAAGCATTCTGCTCTCTCTGTTATTTGGTAAAGGATGTCTGGCTGCAAGCTTAGGTACTCCCTTGGCAGATTCAGTAGACATCACAAAGGGCTCTACCTGTGGGTTCTTGTAAAGGTGTTTAGGGGTGTCAACACTAAACAAACACTCTATAAAAGCGATCTGGCTTCCCAGGGGCTGGAGGAAGGGAATTAGGGTGGAGATGTATGCCCTCAAAGACATAATCCAGAATTATGAGCACTGTTGGACTTGATAAAGATCTGGAAGATGACAGGCTCAGAAGCTCCATGTAATGGGTCTGGGCCTGAGGTTCATAGATTCATAGCAAAGTACTAGGTTAGCTGCCCTTGTGGGTCATTTTACGCCTAGCCAATTTTCCTTTTACAGGTGAGCATCAAAACCTGTACCATGTGTCTGTAAGGTAACACTTTAACCACTATGCCAACCCTCAACAGGAAACTCTTTGCTCTCCCAATTAAATGCCTCCTTTATCTTTTGCAGGGTTTCCTACAGAATAAGTTCTCGAGTGTGGGAGGGTAGAGGGGTGGATGAAGACAAACGAGTGCCATGTGGATACAAGTGAGGAAAAGCCTGAAGAGGGAAATATTAAACATAAAACAGCTCTTCTTCATCTTCAGATTCTAAGGAGTCTGACTCCACATGGGGAGATGCATCTTTCCTTTTACTAGGAGAAGCTCCTGGAAAAGGCACATGTGGCTGGCTGGGCTCTCTGGACTTCATGAAATCCATGAACTCCTGGGTCAGTTTAACAATGTCCTGTGCACCAACCTCGGTAGAACAGGCTGAGGACGAATGCACTGTGGACTGATTGAAGCTAATTGATCTCTTAGGTTTGGGTGTCTGGGGTTTTGAACTCAAGGCCTCAGGATGTAAGTGGGTGGCCGTGACGTCCACCAGGGTCCATGGAATTTCCTCACAACTGCCAAGGGAAAACTGCTATCTCCCTTGGTTACCAATATTCAGGCATCGGAAACTGAAGCCTGAGAAGGAGCTTCAGAGCTGACTGACATTGGTGTGGTATTCACTGCTAAAGTGAGGCCTTCTGCCATAATGGCCTCCACAGGTTACATACCAGAGAATTTCGGCCTAGTGGTAGTTGGACCAAAGGGCTGGAAAGCCTCAAATGAATCGCTGAGAGATAACCTGACTGTGAAAGTGGAATGGTTGCCATCCTCCTCGACATCCTTATTTTTGCAAAAAAAAAAAAAAAAAAAAGAAAATGGTAGAAAGAAACAGGTCTTCAGCAAAGTGTTGCTATGCCACTCAAAATGCAGCAGGATGATTGTCTTGTCTGACAATATACCTTTTTCATTTGTTTTTGTTTACTTACCGAAGATAAGTAAAAAAATTATTTTATATATATATATATATATATATATATATATATACATATATATATATATATATATATATATATATATATATATATATAAACTTTGGCTAAACACTGGAAAATGCGCAGAAAACTTTAAAAAACTGAAAATTCAAAATGGTAGGCCACATTGTAGTTAGTGGAAGAAATCCTTCTTATTTACAACAATGGTATGGGCAAGTCTCCAGCAGACTAGGATAAAGCCCACCATTTGGAGCAGTGGATGACATAGACCATCTGTATGCATACAAGCAATGCAAATGTCGTTTTGAAATAATATCCAAAATTCCTAGTCTGTGATGAATGACTTCACAGAAACTTGATGGTGTATAATGACTGAAGGCATGTACAAATGCAGAAGACACTGACTGCAACTGAAAAGTTCAATACTTATTTATTTTATTTATTATTTATCATTTGTTGACCGGGAAAGTCCGACTAGGTTCCACAGAGCCTGTTTTCAGCGGAGGCCCGGGGAGAAATGCTCCAGATGCATGTCTTTGGAATGTGGGAGGAAACCCACGCCAACACAGGAGAACATGCAAACTCCACACAGAAGGCACCCCAGCCGACTCTTGCTGTGGTGGCGAATAACGTACGCTGCACCACTGCGCCCCTTTGTCAACCAGGTTAGCCCTACTAGGCTGGTAGTCTCTTTTCAATGGAGACCCAAGGTAGTATTTATTATACTACTTGAGAAAATGTATCCAAAACATCAGGGAACTTCCTCTACTCGTTTTGATACATGCCATGAGATCTTTTACATCCACCTACGCTGCCACCAACACAAGCAGATGAGGTCAAAGTTTAACGTCTTATCCAAAGGAAGACACACTCAAGAACACAACACTCCCCTTATACTGCACTGAGTGTCAGTAATTGATCTGCCTAGTGTGAGAGCAGAACCCACAGTCTTCTACACCAAAGGCGAGCATGTTACCTGTTTTACCACTGACAGAGTGTTAAATCATGCAATACAAATACAAAGAAACATCAAAAGCAGGAGTTCCCTACCTATGCCGCAAATACTTTTCAGCACCTCAAACCTTCTAATCTTTAAAGTGGTATGTTAAACCATTATGATTCTCTAAAATATACAAGTATACAATTACTATAGGAAATTAAACTTAAAATGTATAATGAAAAAGTTGAACAGAAACCATATGTCTAACATACATATGCTAATTACAAGTTGAGAGTAATGTGCAGCAACACAGACATAGGAATGGTGGCAACAAAATAAAAAGTTTTAGAGAGTTGTGGCCTCCCGAGTCCCTAAACAGAACCCAATGCAAAACAACTAGCATCCTCTACTCCATGCTTATACTGCCTAACCCAAACATATTTCTCTCCCACTCTGAGTAACTATTTCTATACATGCTTATATATGTGCTTTTCTTATAAGCAGCTTTTACCTGAGCTTAATGATTTCTAAACCTTCTCCACTCCTTCTCTACAAACCCATCTGTCCACCATCCCCACATCACCTTTATTATCACTATTCCTCCAGCTCATCTATTACCTTGATTCAAATCTTCCCTCGCTTACTTTATCTCCCCCTTTTATCTCTACTCTTCTAGCTTAACCTCTTTCTTGCTCCGAACACTGTCTCTTAACTTCTAAACCCCCCCCCACAATAGCAGCTATAGCATCTCCTGGGTCCTTACCTTTTCGCACTCTGCATTCCCCTACTCACATTGTTTTTTCCTCTTTTGTATTTTAGCCATGCTGGTTCAGCCTGTTCCGTTCAGAGCTCTCTAGCTTGAGCTTCGCTCTACTCCCCTACCTTACCTCCAATTCTCACCCACCCCCTATGTACTCTAAATTTATACTTGCACATTTCGTTTTCCTCCCATTAACTCCTCCTCTTCCTGTTCATCTCCACCAATTAACAGACTCCATCTACCTCATCACAACTCCTTTACCTGCTCATCTCAAACAACTGATGCACTCTACCTTCTTCTCAACCACACTTCCTCTCCCTAGCTTGCACCACTCCTCCCCCACTACTACTCACCCTCACTCTAAACTGCATAAACTTTGTACACCATTCCCAACACTCATCATCTCTTAAGCTCTCCCACCAGCAATTCCATCCTCTCCCCCTCCTTAGCACCCAACCCACCTCTTTCTCCACACTACTACCCACCTTTTTACCCTACTCAATTTCTCTCAGACTTCCATCTCTCCTCCTCTCGTACCCACCCTAAACATGTTTCTCATCTATGTCACTTCTCTTATCCTCCTCCTACTCTCTCACCTTACCCATTATTAAACTAAATTTTCTCCCATAAACTTATCTACCAGTCTTAACCACCCACTATAGAACATGGAGCAACCCTATCCTATCACTATTGCACCCCATTTACTTAACCTAACCCTCTCACGCACAAGTTCAAATAACTTGCACCCCCACACCCTCACAAAACTAAGCCTAAATATTCTACTAATAGTTCAAAGATAGTTACACTACTACATATCACCAACAATATATTCTTATCGGGAGATGTTCACCCTAACCCTGGCCCCCACTTCTCTCCCTTTCATAACTCCACCCACACACCTCTCACCCCAAATCTTCTACCAAGTGCTTAAATATAATCTCTATGAATATTCACAGCCTTCTCAACAAAGTCAGTGACTTTCACTCATGCATTGCCCAACACTCACCTGACATAATTCTCACCGAAACTTGGCTTAAACCCCATATCACAGGCAATGAAACAATCACAAAATGCTTACCATTGCTGGTATATATATCCCCCCCAAGTAATAACATCCCCATTTTTGAACATGTTCTCTCCTGGATTACCCACTACATATCAAATGAAACAATAATACTGGGGGATGTCAACATTTCAAATGAAACAATACTGGGGGATGTCAACATTGAGTTCAACAGTAGACTCTCCTCTATAAACTGGTCCTGCCTCATCTACCACTAGAGGATGCTATCCTCAAACTCAACTGCATTTTTCTGGACACTCTCAGTTCCCTTGCTACCCTTAGGAAATCAGAGTGAAATCTCTCTATTCTCCTTGATTTTCTCATTCTGCATGCTGTCCAATGCACAAGAGGGATATTGCATAGAAGAACTGGTTAAAAACAAAATCTCCTAATCACCTTCAAACGTATAAAGAACTCCGCAGCCACACTAAAAAAAAAAAAGTCAATGGTGATAACAAAAGCTTCTGTCTAAAGCCTCACACATACCATTACAACAATCAAAAAAATTCTGGAACACCATAATCAAGATCCTTTACCCAGGCTCTCCCAGTATACCAAACCTTTGCCCTAAATTCTCCCCTTGAAACCACCACTAAACTCAACTACTATTTAATAGACTCCATTAAACTAACCTAAAATGGTCACACTTCAAATATCACTATTCCCCCGACTATGAACCCACATTTTCACTCAAACCTTTCCCCGCTGCCTACATAAAATCACTACTGACCAAATTAAAGCCCTGGTCTCCTTCAGCAGATAAACTACCAGGCTTCCTTAATCTAACCATTAACGCAATAGTCAACTCTACCTCAATCCTTATCAACAGATCTATCCAAGAATCTACACAGTCCCTTCTATCTGGAAACAATTCTTCAGTATTCCAATCCACAAAGGTGGAAACTTCATTGTCCTTTCAAAATACAGGCCCATAGCCATTCTGCCCCTTTTAGAAAATACTTGAAAAATGTGTACACAAACAACTCCTTGAACATCTTACACAGGAATATCTACTCAATACAACCCAACAAGGCTTTTGCCCTAACCACAGCACAACATCTGCTCTAATCTCCTTTGTTCATACGGTCTCTCAAGCCAGAGAACAATAACCTAAAATGTTTGATCTTGGTTTCTCCAACTCTTCACTCAAATGGTTGTCCAGCTACCTTACCAACAGACAGCAGTCCATTAAGTGGCTTTCCTCCTTCTCAGACTTCCTCCCTGTTAATACTGGAGTACCACAAGGTTCCATTCTGGGGTCACTGCAATTCAACATCTTTACTGTTTCTATACTTCCTGCTCTCAGTCATCTCATAAAATATGGTGATGACTCCACTATCATCTGCACATCTGGCAATCTTTCACACCTCCACACTGTCACCCAAAACTCATTCAACTCCATTAAAAGGTGGCCAAGAGATAATCAACTTGCACTCAACCCCTCCCCCCAAAAACAAACTCCTCCTGTTACTCCCAAAATCTCATTCTCATCTTAAATCTTTTAGCACATCCCTCGACAACACTAACAAATGAAGAAACATACACCAAGCTCTTGAGTGTTATCATTGACAAACTAAAATTTAATCTACATGTTCAAAATTGTACAAAAAAATCACCAAAACCTGACTTGCTATATAGAAACAAAAAAATCCTCACCAACGACTCTAGACTCTCTCTTGCCTATACCTATCTTCTATCCACTTGGCTCTATGCCTCTCCTATCTTAACCAACCTACAATCCTCCCTAACATCTAATCTTGATCTCTCATATAATAAAATCATTAGGTTTGATAAAAATCAACCCTATAATTCACACCACTGTCTCTCTCTTAAATTCCTAAATTGCTTGAGCTACCTCACCAGCTCCTTCTAGTTCAATTTCTCCTTACTCCATTATTAAGAAACCCACCTCCTGCTGTCTCTTCCCTCATCACCTTCTATATTCCCAATCACTCTCTCGGGAGTTCTGATCAGCCTCTGTTGGAAGAAGTCTACAAACCCAAAGGAACAATAGGCCAAAACCTATACAACTACTCTGTAGCCGTGGCCTGGAACAAACTTTCTGTAACCATCAGAACTACATCAAATACTCTCAACTTCAAAAATGCTTTAAAAGAGACACCACTGAATTGATGGCTCTGCTCCTGCCAAAACCCAACCAAACTCTCTCCTCTCCTCCTCACCACCATCCTAATGCTCCACTTCACTCTAGCTATACTCCTTCACTTCCCTCTATTACAGGCAGCATACTGGTATGACACTATACAATTCCCCAGACTCTTCTGTGCTACAAGCCCAGTTATGTTTACATCTTCCCTAGTACCACAGGCAAATATTAAACCTACTGTTTTACTGTGCTACTTATTCCTATATACCATCCTCTACAACACTTTGTTTGCTAGTATTTTACTCTACATTTCTTTTCAGTTTCTAGAGTTCATTCTGTATTTAGAATTTTTTTATGTAGAGTTTTTTTTCTGTATGGAGATTTTCTCCCCGGGCCTCGGCTGAAAATGGGCATCTGCCCAGTTGGACATACCCAGTTAACAAATGTCAAAATAAATAAAATAAAAAAATAAAATAAATATTAAAAAAATGCCTTGAAATAGCAAGTCTCTGCACACAACCACCACTACAAAACAGTAAACACTCTCTCAGGGCACATTATTTTATGACAATCTAACAAAGCATTATAGCTAAACGTTAAAAACAATATTAAAACCTTATTAACTTGTTGGGGATGAGAAGTACTGCACTTCAATATATACTACAGTATCAGCCTTTTAAAAGATCTATCTACATTTCCTTCTCTGACATGCTAACCACTGTCCATCTAGCAATAACTTCCTGGACACTGTGTTTTACTATGAACTGCTGGCCACCTGGGTTGCAAATATAGACATCATTACCCTTAAACTAATTTCTTGTTTAATATTTTCTGGTATCCCTTCCAAAATAAGCAACAGAAAGCCAGAAACAATTTGAATCAGGATCACAGGATATCCTCCAATAAATTACTCATCTCCTTAAGGAGTCAAATGGGAAGCAGAACCCGAACCTTCAGTTGTAATGCAGTGGGTCAGTGTGACATGTATTCCATCTACGAGGCCACATTTTTGCTGAGTCTTTTTAACAGTTACTGATCTCAGGCATTGTTACAGGTGCTGTTCTGCTTGGGGTTCTATGTATTACTTACATACACAGCATATAAAGCATAATACACTCATTAGTAATGACAGAAACATTTGGCAGACAGATTTTTTTTTTTTGGGGGGGGGATGCCTGAGGAGTCTAAGTAGTCCTTCTTACATTTTCTGGCCATAAACTGTATTACAACGGTTGTGAAGTTTAACGTTTAGTGATATGCAAAACACTGTGGTAGGGCATTTTGCTAATTAGCTTGACAGGAGTTGATAATACATTACTTAGGGGAGGCTGCTCCAGAGGAAATCCAACTATACCTGAGGCGTAGCAACCACAAATTATATATCAGTGAAGCCAGTACAGAAGGACCCCCCTCTCCCCAACATGATGTGTGTGAGAGGGTGAATTGGGATGGGGCTGCTCTTCTCGGTCTGCAGAAAAGCAATTTTTAAAATCTACTGCAACATCTTGTTTTTGTTCACACAATTTGAAAAAAAGTCAATGGTCAGATGACAGAATATAGTATATTTTCATGTCTTTATGCTTTCCAGCATGTTAGAGTAATATATTCTAGTTAAATGAAAGGCATTCTCACTGGTCCTGTGGGGATATTTGTGGAAATTATGGTTGTTTGAAGAGCTAAGGAGTGATACTAGGCATTCCAACATCACCAAAGAGCTCCAAAACATAATGCTGCTAAACAACTGAGCTGCATGTAAATATATGCACTACTTTTGCCAAATAGAGAGAATGCTAGTCTTTCATACATGCTTTCCAGCAATCTTAAGTTTTACTTCAAAACTAAAAGCCTACAAAGATGTGCACTTAACCTAACTGTTGAAGAACAAGCACAGTTGAAAATACTCATTTCAAGAAGAAAAGGGTCAAAGTGCTGATATACTTTCTGTATCTAGATATTTTAAAATCATTTGCTGCCATGTTTAGTATTAAGACATGTACATGAAATCCAAATTAGCTGAGTAAATCATTAGAGCAACTAGAAATCACAATGCTAAGCATATCAAAAGTCCAGAATGGCAAGAAATTTTATGAAGAACTGTGTATTCCAACCCCTAGGATGCAGGTACTCTGCTGTTGAAACAAATAATAATTGCAAGGATGGATGATGGGTATTGGTGGATATTCTGCCAATAAAGTTCAACTTCAGTTTTCCTGTCCTGAATGCCTCAGCATTTTAGGTGATATTTTGAGTCTTATTCACTGTAACTACAACTAAGATTTCCTAAGACATAAATTGGAAAATACACAGATGTGTATCACTCAGAGTAGATTAGTGAGAATAACTTGCCAGGAACACTATATCATTTTGGTTAAAATAGGCGAGAAAAATGAGTTTGAACAAGAAATGATATAATGAACTACAGAAAGTATACAGATACATCTATTAAAACAGGTGTTGACAATGGTAAGAAAGAGTAGACTCACTCATGGCAGTGGCAGAAAAAAAAACATCTGCTTTTACAGTATTTTTGTTTCCTCCTCCTACTCTATTACTTCATCTTACTTTTTCGGCTACCTGTTCAATTGCATCGTTCCTGCTGCATTTATTACTGCTTGTTTTTAGTCTGTTTAAACTATTAAGTGTTATTCTAAACTTCTTAGTTTTGGCCTACACACATGGGCTTTAGGCTTACACCTTAGATCTCCCTGGCCTCTCTCCCTCAGAGTCTGATAAATATGGATGGACAATTTCCTATGGTTTCTGCCTAGCTGATATAGCCATCTTGAGACAGTGTAGCAACTGTACATGGACAACCATCTACTATTACCACCTAGGAACACACGAGTATTTGTGAGAGATGCAATTAAATTAAGAACCCAGAGTCTATGCTCTCTTCCTCACAAGCTAGTATATCTGGCACTGAGGAGGCTATCAACACAATCATTACACCTCAAACACCATGCAAAACTACACAACACACACCTTCATATGTGGAGATTCTCAACAAAAACATACCTAATCAAAGGAGCCCTCAGCCAAAAACACATGCAAACTCCCAACCCCCCACATCACATACAACACATAGTCCACACACATGTGTCTCACAACCGGAAAGACCTAACCATAAACCCAACATATTAATCACTGGAGACTCTGCTGTGAGACACGCAGATGTGCCTCTCACCAGGCTGGATCAGGAGAAAGTCACAGTTAGCTGTCTGTCAGGTGCCAGAATCTGCCATATCACACACACACACTCAAGTCTCTCAACAACAGGGACTGTTATGACTCTGTCAAAGTCCATGTTGGGGTGAATGACTTGAGACGTACCTCCATGGACTATATGAAGAGAGACATGATTAAGCTCCCTGAGTATGTGTCACAGGCAGGTATGTCCCTAGCCTTAAGCAGCATTCTACCGTCACCCAGAATGATGCCTCAATACAACCAAAAAATTATTGATAAATTATTGACTTTAACAATTGGCTTAGTTTCTAGTGTCATTCCAGGGGGATCCAGTACCTGACAGCCTGGGAAGACATGACTGACAGACCACGATGCTTTGTTAAGCAATGGCCTGCATCTATCTCACTTGGGCTTCAGGCTTCTAGCAAAGGCCCTTGCTTCCCCCATAGTGCCTTTCTTAGGAAAAGTTCTGAGGATGATAAAACCAACATAAAAATTTCAACAAAATGCAAATTAAAGGACATAGGTTCATAGATTCATAGGTTCATAGATTAGTACTAAGCTAACTGCCCTTGCGAGCCATTTTAAGCCTAGCCATTTATCCCTTGTGAGACAACTCCTGCCCACCTTGTGCTTTGCAGGCAAACACCCTTTAACCATAGCCACCCTCCCAACCCCAAAAGAACCAGACTGCCCTCCCTGCGACTTCCGACGGCTGTACGCTATTGCTAAATGCTAAGAGTCTAAACATGAAACTGCACTCACTGCAAGCATTCTTAACCCTGGAAGATGCAGACATTTGTGCAGTCACAGAAACCTGGTTCAAAGCTGCAGACAGCACCCCAGCCTTACCTGGTTTCTCATCCTATCATACATTCAGACATCATACTGTGGGCAGCAAAGCCAAAGGAGGTGGAGTTTCAATATATATTAAAGACACACCTCCAGGCTGGTCAAACAGTATGATGAACAGGAGACACTCCAGGTGCAATTAACTGTTGAAAAGATCCCTATTCAAATCATAGCTAGCTACAGGCCCCCAAATTTGACTCAAGATGCTCAATCCACATATCTGGACCTCTTCGAATCTATCAAGATTCAACCCTTTACCCTGCTCCTGGGCGACTTTAACTACCCAACCATAGATTGGAAAAACTACTCATGCAAGAATGCAAATGCCCAGAGATTCCTTGATTTTATCAATGCAAATGTCTTGGAAAAGCTAGTTGATACCCCCACAAGAGGAGATAATATCTTGGACTTATTAACCAAAATGAGTAACA
The DNA here is from genome assembly GCF_019279795.1 of Protopterus annectens. NCBI lineage: Eukaryota > Metazoa > Chordata > Ceratodontiformes > Protopteridae > Protopterus > Protopterus annectens. The sequence goes on from NC_056729.1 coordinate 1,239,886,765, forward strand.
ACTGCAGCACTCCTACAGTATCATCCTCCCTGGTAAGAACAGACCATAAAGCAGTCACTTTTGAAGTCAGCATCTCCTCTGACCCCCTCTAGCTAAAATCAAGCAAAAAACTTCTCCAAAGCTGATTACAACCTCCTAGGGGATTGTATAAACAGCTTCACAGCCCCCTCCCCCTCTGTTGGAACTGGCACCGATGTCCAACTCTACAACAAAGTACTATATGAGCACTTATAGAGACGCATGGAATCAGGAATACCTGACAGGACAAAACATTCTCTGCAAGGAAGAGTAAACCTGTCTGGTGGACAGCTGCAATAAATAAACTATATAACAATAGGAAAAAAAATGCTGTCCTGGACCAAGAAGAAGCAGGTGCCCAATTGGAAGCAATCTCTCCTTAGCTTGAACAAGCAAATAAGATCACTAGTGAAATCCTCTAAAGCCAACTTCGAGTCCAAATTCATAACATCCACTAGAGACAATCATAAGTCTTTCTTCACGTATGTCCGCAATTTCAAAGGAAGCACCCAGATCTGTTCAGAACTGGTGGTCAAGGACACCACATACATAAATGCTGTAGATACAGCCGACCTACTGGCTGACAGATTCAACAAAAACTTCACCCTTCTGTCCCCCCATCAGTAAATCAGGACATCCCCAGTACCTGCCCCCCTCCCCTTATCTCTAGGGAACAGGTCATCACTACCCTCTCAAAGGCAAATAATACAGCCTCCATGGGACCCAATAACATCCCACTCTGCATCTCACATGAACTCAGGCATGAACTTGCAGCACCATTAGGCACCCTATTCAACTAAAGCCTGAGTACTGGCTTTGTCTCAGCTGAGTGGAGGACAGCCACTATCATCCCTTTACACAGAGTGTCCACCGATCTGGGAAATTATAGACCCATCAGCCTAACTAGCCTGATCTGCAAGGCCATAGAACAGATCATCATGGACCTCATTAACAGGGGCACTAGCAACCTCGAAACACTCGACCCTACACAGTTTGGCTTTGTCAAGGGGAGGTCATGTCTGTTAAATCTGGTCAACTTCTTTGAGACAGTCACCAAAGCCATGGACGAGGGGAAGATGGTGCACACCACCTACCTTGACCTGGCCAAAGCCTTCGACACTATTCCCCACTCAGGCATAACAGATAAACTCTCTCAACTAGGCATCAATCCATATGTTTCCAGATGGGTAGCAAACTGGCTCACTGTCTTGGGGCCTTTGGTGTTTGGGATATACTTCTCAGAGGTGCTGGCTATGGGTGACCAAGTATGCAGATGACTGCAAGCTGGGTGATATCATCAATCCGTCTAGTGATGTGGACATCCTCCAAGAGGGTCTTACCCAAACAAATGCCTGGTGCCAGAAACAGCCTCAAGCTGAATGCCAAAAAATGCATCATCATCCCCTTTGGGGAGAGTGATGTCCCCACATATTATCACATTAATAAATGTCCTAAGCATGCAATCAGTCGTGAGGGATTTGGGCACCCAGGTTGATAGCAACTTGACTACTGACCACCATGTTGCTTCCGTTGTATGGAAAGCTTTCTACATGACCCACCTCATAAATAAGGGTATCTCATCCAGGGACAAGGAGGTCATAACATCCCTGTATTCTGCCCTTATAAGCCAATTATTGAGTACAATGCCCCCTTCGACATATACCTCGCAAACCACATGCAGCAGCTGGGCAGACCACAGAGGTTCCTCACCAGAAGAATCCAGGGCCTCAAACATCTACCCTATACAGACAGGCGAAAAGCCCTGTCCCTCTACAATGTTTCATACAGACTCCTCAGAGGTGACCTCTGTCTGGCATACAAAGCAATTTTGGGCTCCGCCTTGATGGGACTGCTGCATATTTGCAAGTCAAGCTCCACCTGAGTAACCTGCATGCGTGACCTCAACCTGGTCAGTGACATCAATAGCACTTGATATCAGGACAGATTTGTGTCCCAGAGACTCCCCCATCTGTAGAATAGACTCCCTCTCCAAGTCAAGCAGAGTACCTCATTATCCCTTTTAAAGTGCAACTTGGATAACTGGATGGGAAACAGAAAATACCATCCTGGGATTCCAAGTGTGTCCCTGCTGGACAGGGCCTTTGGGTGCTGACTTGTCTAAACATTAAACATGGGCTAAACTCTTGGCTAGGCTTATAACAGCCTCAGGGCCAATAGCCTAGTAACTTCCTATGATCCTATGAAAGAAGGGTTGCCAGTAACAAAACAGTTCACCCCGTAACAGCTGACCACTTTCTAAATCACTGTCCCCAAATCACTGCGTTTCTGATTATTTTTGCTCTTTATACATGAACATTGGTTATCTCCAAAATGGTTCAACATTTTTTCAGAAAATGTTAACTGGCTTCTGTTGTCTGTATATAAAATCTGATATCTCCAAAATGGCTCAATTTTTTTTAAGGCATTTTCAAAAAATGTCACTGGTACAACCACCTACAAAACAACATTAGATTGTGCCCCTGCTCCCAAAGGCAAGGTAGAAGCCACATTTTGGACATTAATGAAAAATGTTCGTCATTATCCCTAGACAAATAAAATTAATGAAAATGTCAATTTTATAAAGAAATGGAGACTTTTTTTAGAACTGAAATCAGTAAAATGTGTATTTACATTTTTAACAGATTTTGTTTAATTACTCTGAAGAGACGAAAGCTAGGGGATTCACTGTAGTACTTTGCTAAATTTGACACTTCCTCTTTAACTGTTCAAAACTCCAGCGTGTTAACTAAGACACATTACAAATAAATATCTATCTACATGTGTGTGTGTGTGTGTGTGTGTGTGTGTGTGTGTGTTATTTTTTTCTTGTTAAAGAACAAACAATTTTTATTTATGATGTAATTTTAAGTAAGCAGTGAAATATTCTTGGCTGTCACTGGACTCAGCATACTGAGAAGTTCAATATAATATCCACAAAGGAAACAGGCAAAATGAAAACCATCAGACTCTGGCAGTGAATACCACTGAGCAAATAATTCTCAGGCCTATATAAAAAGGATCATATCGCAGTACTCCTTTGACACTTTCTTATAAAATGGTCAGAGAGAAACATCAAAGTGCTATGCTACAAAGAGAACCTGGGATTGCTATCCTATCCTTAAATCAAATATTAAAGTTAGTAGCTCGAGAGCATGTTGTGGTTCAGAAAGGAGAGTGAACTTTATTCTTCGATTCTACCCTTAGGAGCATTATGCCAAATGGGATGCCACTGCATTAGTTCTTAAAAACATTGTCATGTTAGCAATGGCATGACAAGGTAAAAAGTGTGTGTGTGTGTGTGTGTGTGTGTATGGATTCACTTCAGAAGCTTGAAAGCCCAAAATCTTGAATTTCAAAAGACTGAGACCATCATCATCAGCATCTTTCGGCTGTTCCCGTTAGGGGTCGCCACAGCGGATCATCTGTTTCCATTTCTTCCTGTCCTCTGCATCATGCTCTTTCACACCAACCGCCTCCATGTCCTCTCTCACCACATCCATAAACCTCATCTTAGGCCTTCCTCTTTTCCTCTTACCTGGCAGCTCCATCCTTAGCATCCTTTTCCAATATACCCAGCATCCCTCCTCAGCACGTCCAAACCAATGCAATCTCGCCTCTCTTGCTTTGTCTCCAAACTGCCCAACCTGAGCTGACCCTCTAATATACTGATTCCTAATCCTGTCCATCTTAGTCACACCCAGTGCAAATCTTAACATCTTTAACTCTGCCGCATCCAGCTCCGACTCCTGCCTTTTCGACAATGCTACCGTCTCCAACCCTAAGACTGAGACCAAAATCTTGAAAGATCAAAAGACTGAAAACTCAAAATATTGAATCTCAGAATACTAAAAACACACAGGATAACAACACTTACTATATTCCAGCACAACTACATACAGAAACAAATAAAAGATAAACCATTTACCACTTCTCCAAGTATAAGCAGTGGGGCAAGCCCCCCTGCACCCCCCACACCCCCTGCTACTTAAATATATCAACTCCGAAATTGCACTCCACAGAACAAAATGGCAAACATATCATTACGTGTTTCATGACTGCCTGTTGCAACCTTAGTCACGTTCCCTTCTAACTTGCTATACTACAACATAACTCATGTTAGTGTAGGGAAGTGCGATCTTGGAGTTGAAATATTTAAGTAAATGGGGATTTGGTGGTGGGGTGCAGGGGGGCTTATACTTGGAGAAGAGTAATATGGTTTGTCTTGTATTTGTTTCTGTACCTACTTCTGCTGGAATATATAAGTGTCGGTATCCTGTTTGTTTTCAGTATTCTGAGATTCAGTATTTTGAGTTTTCAGTCTTTTGATCTTTCAAGATTTTGGTCTCAGTCTTTTGAAATTCAAGATTTTGGGCTTTCACCTTTGGGGAGGGTGGGAGGTTGGCATAATGGTTAAGGTATTTACCTTACAGATACAAGGTGCAGAGTTTGATTCTCACATGAGGTAATTGGCTAGGTTTAAAGTGGTCTACAAGGGCAGTAAGCCTACTACTAATCTATGAAATCAAGTTTCTGAAGTGAATCCCTGCGTGCATATGATATATATACATATATAGGTATATATACATACATATATGTGTACATATATATATATATATATATATATATATACATATATGTATATATACATACATATATGTGTACATATATATATCTATATGGATCCCCATCACAACACCAACACGCCACAAAGCAGACACCCAAAACACCGACACCAAAAGACTGAAAACGCACAAAACCGACAACTCACAAAACCGAACACCATAACACCGACACCCAAAACACCGACACACAAAATGTAAACTACACATTACACACAACTATACATACACTAACCGTAACCCAAACCCTAACCCTAAGGTCCGACACTACCGCACACTTACCCTACCGCACCTAACCTAACTCACTTAACCTGCCACTAAACCTAAAGTCCATCACTATCGCACACTTACCCTACCCACACCCTAACCCTAACTCACTTAACCCGCCCTTAAACCTAAACTCCGTCACTATCGCACACTTACCTTACCCGCACCCTAAGTCCGACACTACCGCACACTCACCTTTCACGCACCCTAACCCTAAATCCCTCACTATCTCACACTTACCTGTCCGCTCCCTAACACTAAATCCCTCACTATCGCACACTTACCGAGTCGCGCTCACACATTGTCCATGTCGGTGTTTCGGCTGTTGGTATTTCACCTTGTCGATCATCTGTCTCGTCGGTCTTCTGAGCGTCGGTGTTTTGGCATGTCGATCAAGTCAAAGGGACCCATCTATATATATATATATATATATATATATATATATATATACATATAATTAAAATATAGCCAATTCCTTTCAAAAATGTTCATCCGCAGACATTACCTCAAACAGCTAGTAGCTGATGTTTTTCAAGAAGTGGCCTCCCACAGATGAGACAGACACCCAGCCATCCATACTCATGGCTTCATCCCCCGGGCAACCACCAGAACTACTGAACCCAAGAACAGAAACTGTAGTTTCCCCATCAGCCGAGATATGCAACCCATTAGGGATATCATCAGCAGAAACTGGAACATCATAAGAGTGGACCACAACACACACCAGATAGTGGGTAATGAGCCTGTCTTCTTATACAAGAAGAATAGAATGCTCAAACAAACCTTTGAAAGGAAAGAAACCCCCATACTCAGGAATGGCACAGACCCCCATGAGCCTGCTAACCCGCCAAAGTCCAAAGGTATGGGCTCTTGCAAGCTTTGTGTAGTCTGCCCTTTCATACACTCAGGCACATTGACACTTTTCAACACTGCAACATTACGTTGCAGTTCAAAGCCCAGCACGACTGCCACTCAACCTTTCTAGTCTACACAGCCTACTTCAACAAATGTTTTTCCTTCTACATTGGAAGAACAATTAGAAAACTCTCAGACAGGATGAAGGAACACCTTGCAGCCATCAGGTATAATGACAGTTACACTGCACTAAGCAGACATGCCACGAGCTGCAACAGCTTCGCCTGTTTTAAATTTCTAGTGTTAGAACAGGTCCAGCAGTTTTTTGGAGATTGCAACACATTACTGGAGCTGAAGGAATTAAGATGGCAACTCCTCCTTGATGCAGAGGAGAAACTCAACATTAAATGTGCATTAAAGTGGTACAATTAAAAAGTTAAGGCAGGCCTTAGGGCCAGGATGTTAGCAGATAAAACCTTTTGTTTTACAGCAGTGTCTCTCATTAGTCCAAATACTTCTGCATTAGCGTAGTCTAACAATCATAGTGAAGCATTTTTAATACCAGTTATACTATTTAAAGCTCTTACAGTACTGCAAAAACATTACATTTTGCTCTGATGAAGTTCAATTGTTATCAATAAAGTGAACGAAAGCGCTCAGCAAATAACAGTTCTGGCTCAGCGTCTATTCATTGTTTTTTTGTTTTTGTTTTTAACAGTTTGGAAGTTTTCAGTAGTATAAGTTTTTTTTCTCCCTTGTCTTATTCGGTGTCGTTTTTCCTAGATATATAAATATATATGTGTATGTGTGTGTGTGTGTGTGTGTGTAAGATAGTGTTTATCATCTGCTGCACTGTAAACACTGTGTACATAATGTAGATAATGCCGCATGTCTTATGTATTCAAATGAGACACTCAGGCACGAGATGGGTTCAAGTTGTTTATTGTACATAAATACATCAGGAGCTGTAACTGGAACATATACTTTGAACTTTGCATGTTTACCAACTCATTCATTACTTCTAACACACTTACATGTGCATCTTCATTCAAGCTTGCACTCACTCTGAATGACTATACAAAATGCCCTAGCTTATATACATGTGCCCTCTGACTACAGTGGTTGACTAGGTACAATATACACACTGTTCTACATCCTCCCTCTTTAATTTTGTTCAACATGCAAATAGGAGAACAAAGACATTTTGAGAGCTAAACAATACATCAACATCTTAATGAACAAAACCAAGTTCAAGGCCAAGCCACTGTGTATTTTGGATTCAGTCTAGAAATTCTACCTGATCTGGTAACACAGAAATTCTGACAGGGTTTAGCAACAGGGACAGTATCTGGGGATTCTTTCACAACTGGAACATCAGGGATTACATCAAAATTATTTGAAGAAACCACACTGTCCTTTTGAATTTGAACAGGTGTAAAGTCACTCTGAATTAGAGTCATTGGCATAAGCAATTTGCTGCATCATTGGTTCAGAGGCAGGTAACAAGTCTGATTCCTTCTGAAATCCATTCCTTCAGATTGTATGATGTAAGATCTTGGTTCTTCATAAATGTTCTTCACGATTCCCATTTGGTCATATCCTTTAGAGGTTTGTATTCTACAACTTCTCTTTGTAGTAATGGTCTAAGGACTTTACTGGTCTTAATGTAGTACAACTTTTGTGACTGACGTTTTCTCAAAGGTTGAGCATTGACCAGTTTGTTCTTTGAATTTGGTACTAACAATTGTTTAGTAACTGATAAAGTTGCTCTAGTCTGTCTGGAGATCAATCCCTGAGCAGGTGAATCAAGTAAGTTGTCTCGAGGAAATGTTTCTAACATTGAGTAAGTGAAGGAAAACATCGGTACCATCTCTCTTGGATTTTTCCAGCAAATGTTTTGCACTCTGAACTGCACATTCAGCTAACCCACTGGACTGTGGATACTCACGACTACTAGTAATATGAACAAAGCCCAAAGACTCAGCAAATTTCTTGAACTGGTGACTTGTAAACTGTGTATCATTGTCAGAAGTGACTGTGCGGACCACCATGGACAGAAAAATGTCTCTTCAATTTTGTAATGACTGTGCTGGACGTCAAAAAATTCAAAAAACAAAAAACAAACTGGTGAAAAATCCACCCTTGCAGGTCCAGTGCCTTTAAACTCCTGGATTCAGATAGATGTGTGCAAAGTTCTTTATAATCCACAGGTTATGTTGTAAACAAGAACGCCAATAAACGAAAAAAAGATTGAAATTTTATTAAGCTTAAAAACAAGCTTTCCGTCGGCGCTCTGCACCAACTTCCTCAGAAAAACAAACTGCACCACACATTTGTTTCACTATAAATACATCACTACATCACTATTCGACTTAAATGCGCCCCCTAGCGGCTCCCCTTTAAAAAGCACATAATTACACTTTGAAATTTTTAACTAAGAAGCGGCCAAAATGTTCGGCAATTTGGTATCTAATACTCATACCTGCCATCAATGCTGGTAAACCTCTGATGCTCCAAATATTGAATTTTGAAGCCACCATAATTACATATAAATACAAATGATCAAATGTGTCAATAGCCACAAGAAAAATTATGAAGTATTTTAAAAATAAGTATAAAAGTGGGAAAAAAAATTCCCACAAGTGTTAATATAAGCATTAATATAAACAATAAATAGTGGACACAGAAATTAAATAAAAAATGTTAAAATCCAAAAATATGTTCCCAGATGGCATTAAGTCACTCCAGGGGGTTTCACCTCACGAGGCTTCTCAATTTGAGGAAGCAACTGATGAAAAGCATACTGTTAAGTCCAGGTAAATGGTAAGCTTCCAATTTAAGTTGCCACATCAACTCCTTGCATTCAAGACTTAAAGAATCGGGTCCCCCCATAAACTCTTGGTTTAGCTGACTGTAAACGAAAATTCATGACCTAGATTATCTAATATATGTTTGGCCAGAGCGTTGTCGACCTTCCCCTTCCTGGTGGCATATAAGTGCTCGTATACTCATTCCTGTAGTTTCCTATCAGTCTTGCCGATGTAGAAACCTGGGCAGACCGAACACTGGGCTAAATATACCACCCGATTACTGGCACAATTGAATCTTCCTTGCATGAGATACTTCTTGTCCCTGATGGAAAAAGCTGAACTTGCTTTAATGTATCTGCAAGTACCTGCACATGTTACATTTGAACATCCCAGATCTGGGAGAGGCACCGGCAACTTTGGACTCCAGGATGTTTTTGATGTTAAGGCCCCTCCTGAAAGTAAGCTTAGGGGGCGATAATAGTCCAAATGCTCCTATCGACTCGGTGGTTAATAAGCACCTATTTTTCTTTATAATGGACACAATGTCCATTGTGTCCAAGTTGAATGAAATTACAAAAGAACAATTGAAAGTATCAGACTCACTGGCGAGGCGAGGTAAACCTAAAGACCCATCCTCCATATTCCCCAAAATAGGGCGGAAGTGGCCATTGGCCCTCTTCCCCTGCACTTCCAAACTCAATTCTGCGACAAAATTGGCAGGGTACCCCTCTGCTGACGAACATGCCAAAGATGAACTTGCACTCCTCGTGAAATTTCTCATCTTCTGATGTCATATGGGTTGCTCGAACAAATTGGCCTTTCACGATAGCCCTCTTTTGGTGTAATGGATGCTCGCTGTCAAAATGTAGATAAGAATTCGAGAAAGTCGGCTTCTGATGTATGCTGACCACGAAGCGATTTAAGCTCCTATCTTTCTCTAGTTCCACGTCCAAGTAGGTAATCTTGTCAATGGCAAACTCAGATGTGAATTTCAAAAATTCTGTGGAGCCGTTAAAACGTCACCAAGTTATTAACATCTAGAGTACCATTGAAGATGACAAAAATGTCATCCAAAAACCTAGTGTATAACGCTACTTTCTCTTGGACCAAAGAATTAGATAAAACAAACACCCTCTCTCCCAGTGGGCCATAACTAAATTGGCCACACTGGCTCCACAGGGCAATCCCATAGGGACCTCAATCAATTGGTGGAACCACCGGTTATTGAATGTAAAAAGGTTGCTGGTAAGAATAACCTCCAATAGCTCGCTGACCATCGTAACTTCTTCTGCAGGAGCATGGTGAAAAAACATTTCCAATTGGATGCACTCAACCACCTCCAAATGGGGGATAGAGGAGTACAGGTCAACAACATCAATGGTCAAGAGAATACAATCAGCATTAAATGGAACAGAACCCACTTTTTCCAAAAATGCCCAAAAATCTCTTGAAATGCATTGAACTCTGTCCACATACTTCTTGAGAATCTCATCCACCTTGGCCGCTGCATACGTAATGCTTCCTCTGGCACTGACCAGTTGCCGCATAGGTGGATCATAGATGTTCTTGTGTATCTTGGGGTTCCCAAACAAGGCTGGAATTTTGGGTGATGCCACAGAAACAAAATTATATACATCCACATCAATAACACCATTGATGAACATCTCCTCGAAAAATGACCAGATGTGGCACAAGCTAAGATTCAATTCATTCTTAGAAACCTCCTGGTAAGTATCAGAAGATAGGATAGCCAACATCCTGTCATCGTAGTCATTCATATCCATAGCTACCAATCCCCCTCCCTTGTCGGCTTGCATAAGTCTAACTGATGCAAACCTGAGTGCCTCTAACAAGGCCCTTTCCTCCTTAGTAATATTACAAAAGAGCCTGGCGCCTTGAATTGAGGAGGTGGCGGATGTCAAGATCACACAACTGTTCGAAAATTCCGACAGCTGGGAGTAATGGTGGATTAAAAGTACTTGGTTTGTGGTAAGGGTTCTTGCGTTTTTGGGAATCACCCAACAGTGACAGGTTCAACTTTCTCACAAAAAGTTTCAGGTCCAATATAGTCCTCCCAATACCAGCTCTACAGGAGGGTACAAAAGTTAATCCTTTAGCCAAAACATCCACCAAAGGTTAAGAAAAAACAAACTGTGAAAAATTGTAAATTTTAAAGTCTTTACCCGTATTGTAAAGTATTTCCAAAGGTTGTATTGGGGATACTAAAGGAATAGCTAGACCATGATCTCTCAGCTCCTCCTGGTTTTGTATTTGTTCCTGGTCATCCGACCTGACTGTGGCTGGGGGATGAGGCTCGGACTTGATAATTTTCTTCATAGTTGTCAAGAGTCGGCTCTTCCTGGCTCGCACCCGACCCAATACTCATAACACATTCCGTTGAAATTCTCTAGTTTGTTTGCCTCAATGGGGATCCATTCTCCGGTTCATGGGGGTGCATAGGTTTGCCATTGGTCTCGGGGCCAGATAGCAACCCCATGGTGGTTCTGCTATTTCCTAGAAAATTCCCTTGAGATTTAGGGGGTTTGGTGCAGGCTACCCCCTCTTTATAGGCTTTTATGTCCCTCTGGAGTTTCTTTACTTTAGTAATAGTGGTCTTGGAAATGTGTTGGTCGATACTGGTAAAGACTCTTTCGTATTCATAACGATATCTGAAAAAATGAGTATCTGATTTAATTTCCTCATCTAAGTTGGAAAGTTCCATGGTTAATTGATTAATAACTTCCTAATAGTGGGCACAGATTAAGTTGATCAATTCATTCCCATGTCTATCAAAAAGTGTGCTGGACGTCAAGTTAGGAAGTTGGTCAATTTCAAACCAATATGAATGAGAGTCTACTAAGTAATGTTGACCATTCCATTTGAAAATATCTGTAGCAACCGTTGACCATGGTAATTCAGGAATATGATGTAGCTGAAGTGGTTCTTTTTGTTGACACGGTTTGGTGATGTTGTAAATTGAACATGCTAGAGTTTTCTTCTCTACATCTTTGGACACAGAAGGCTAAAATACAGTGCCTCTTGGTCTTCTTTTGGTTAAATCAGTACATGGGTGACCACAATGCAAAATGCTGTTATATTCCTGTTGTAATGTTTTAGGAATTAACACTTTTGGACCTTTCATGATGATTCCGTTTTCCATCATGAGCTCATCTTGGTAAGAAAAATACTGCTGAATGTCAAGTGGTAAATTGGTTTGTTGTGTTGGCCATCCTTGACTGATAATGTTTTGCAGCTTCTGGAGAACTGGGTCTGAATCTGTGCGACTTCTTAGTTCATCAAGGTGTGATGACAAAATATTCCATGACTTCAAAGTCTGCTGTTTCATTTTCATGCTGCTCTGTCGTTGGTCTGGGTGCACATGATAAAGCATCAGCAAGGTACAAGTATTTGCCCTTTTTGTAAACAATATTGTAACTGTAATTTTTTTCAATTTTAACATCATGTGTTGCAATCATGCTGGAGTTGTATGCATTGGCTTTTTCAAAATTGTCACTAGTGGTTGGTGATCAGTCTCTACTTGAATAGGTCTGCCATAAATATAATCACTGAACTTTGAAAATGCGAACACTACTGTCAAATGTTTTTTCTCTATTTGTGCATAATACATTGTTGTTTGGGTTTAAGGTTCTTGATGCAAAGGCTACTGGAATGCCTTCTTGAAGACATGCTGTACCAAGGCCGTACTTTGAAGCATCACAAGAAAGAGTTACAGGTTTAAGATCATAATATCTCAATATGGCTGGACTGGCAATTTTCTGCTTCAGAAGATAGAATACTCTTTGGTGTTGTTCCAACCAGGACAAGTGTACATTTCTGCATGTCAACTCAAATAGCGGGGCATAAAGTTCACTAAAGTCTGGGATGAACCTTCATAAATAGCTGGCCATACTTAGAAAATGTTGTAAAGATGTGACATTCTCTGGAACTGGCATCTCAAGAATTGCTGCTTGCTTAGACAGACCTGGTTGTAAACCAGAACTGGTAAAGAAATGACCCACATAAGTAACTTCTTTCAGCTTACATTTATATTTCTGAGGATTCACTTTAAGATTTAATTCATGTGCAAGGTCTAGAACTTTCCTGAGGTTTCGATCATGTTTGTCTTCACCACTGCCTTCAACAATAACCGTCTAATATAATAGCACACAGATAACCAGAAAAATGTGTTCCATCTGTGACGCCCCTGCACTGGCCCAGTAATCAAGGAGCCTCAATACTCACCAGAGGCAACAGTGAGGGATGTACACAATGGGAGGATGACAAGTACACACACAGTAAAGTACAATTTCCTTTGACAGCACACAGAGATCAGTCAGTCTGGGGCTGGTTTCTCCCTCTTTCTCCAGATCTCCAAGACTCCCCACTGGCACAGCTATAGGGTTAAGATCTCAGCTGAGGTGTCAAGCCAAGACCTCCAGCACCCACTCTGTCCAGCCAGCGCTTTGTGACCCTGCTCAAGTAGCAGACACACACACACTTTGAGATTTGATTTATATACAAACACACACACACACGCACACCTGGGGAAGGCTGGCACAGGTTTACTAGCTATGCCCCCTTCTGCCCAGACTATAAGGTAGTTATCACTACCACCAACCCCTACTTATGAGCTACTTAAGGCCCTTACAAAGGGTGACCAATCTCTACTGTGTTATGTTACTATTATCCAAATGGTAAGTGTGACCAATGAAGGCTATTGGAGTGGCCTGCACAGTGTCATCAAATAAATATGCAAGTACGCTAAGAGCTTACACATGTCTCACAAATATCAGCCACAAAGATAGGTTTAAATATATTTAATAATAAATAATAAAAGAACAAGACAATACTCAATCAACAAAGTAACTACAGAGTTCAGAATCACAGAAAATAGTTTAAAGCAACATTGCATGACAGTCTCAAATAAATACAGAAAACATCTAAACTAATCTTACTGTATTCCTATCTATCTCTAAGAGATACTATGCCCTAAATAACTTGCTTACAGAGCAAGGCAAATACAGATGACGATGAGTGGACATTTCTAGGTCCAAGACTAGATACAAAATGTGAAATCTCTATCTGAGAGAGTTCTTAAATTAATATCAAATCTGACTGCTGGGTCAGCTTGGATGACATCACTCTGTCACCTGCCTTCAGCTTCCAGGCTAACAGAAACAAACATCTCTGTCTTAAAAATACACATCTCTCAGATCTTTGCCGAGAACTGGAAAGTCTTAAAACAATTAAGCGCTTTTACATTTTAGACCTAGTAATTACTTCTCTCCAAGACAATAGAAAGAAACTTCTAGCTCTAGACATTCTGTCTTCTTCCTGCATTAACTAACCTTTATAGCACATTGTAAAGCACTTAATTTCAACTTATTTTCTTGAAGTTTTCTAAGTTAGTCTTGTATGTTCCAGCAGGGTTTGCTTTGGTTACATTCTTGAAGCTCAGTACATAACATACAGGTCTGTATAAATCATATCAATATTCAGAAATGACATAGAATAATTTACAGAATTCCAGATAGCTGGGTTGGCAGTATCACATTTCTCCCCTCCCTAAAAACTCAAGCTAGTTTTTCAAGTGAACCTTAGACATTGCTTGAGAGGGTTGAGCCTATCTGGGAATACCTTATCCCATTCCTTCTCTCGAGAGTCCATCTGCGTTGGCATTGCTAACCCCACTGCAGTGCTGCACTGTCATACAATATGTTTGCAGCCCTAGGCTCCACCTTAGTAACTTGGTATTCTGCTGGCTGGCTCAATGTTGCCATGTTAAGGGATTGTGGTCTGTAACTAAAGTGAATTTCCTTCCATACAGATAAGGCTGATATGGCTAGGCATTCCTTTTCTACAGCTACATAGCATTCCTTCCTAGATTGCAGCCTACGACTGAGATATAACACTGGGTGCTCTTCTCCCTCTGAAAAAACCTGGCCAAGTATAGCCCCCACCCCACGGTTTGAAGCATCCACATGCACAACAAATTATTTGCTGTAATTTGGACTGGCTAACACAGGGGGTCTTCCCAAAGCTCCTTTACACTTCTGGAATGGCTGCTCACAAGGTGGGGTCCACACTACCTTATCTGACTGGTTTTTCTTTGTCAGGTCTGTGAGGGGAGGAGCTATGGTACTGTAATTTGTGACAAACTTCCTGTAGTAACCCGCTGTCCCAAAGAAAGCCCTAACCTGCTTTTTAGTAACAGGGGCAGGCCATGCCTGAATGGCTTCCATCTTGGCAGGCTCTGGCCTGATCATACCACTCCCTACTCTATGTCCCAGGTAGGAGACCTCTGCCACACCCACCCGACATTTGCTGGGCTTAATGGTCAACCCTGCCCTCTGTATTCTGCCCAGCACCTCGCTGACATGCTGAAGATGCTCTTGGCAGGAATGGCTGTAAATGGCAATATCATCTAGGTAAGCAAGGTCAATATCTCCTGCTAGGATACAATCTACCAGCCTCTGGAAAGTCACTGGGGCATTTTCATCCCAAAGGGCATCTTTGTGAACTCATACAAGCCAAAAGAATCACAAAGGCTGACCTCTCTTCTAGTACTGGGAGCCAAGGACAGCTGCCAGTAACCTTTCGTAAGATCAATAGTGGTAAGATACTTAGCCCCATCCAGCTACTCTAGGGCTTCATCTGTCCTAGGCATGGGGTAAGCATCTGACTCTCTGTGACTATTTAATTTCCTGTAGTCCGCACAGAACCTGGTGCTGCCATCCTCCTTTGGTACCAGCACCATTGGGGAGGCCCAGGAACTTCTGGACTCCTGAATTACCCCTAGTTCCAACATTTCCTGTATCTCCTTCATAAGAGTCTGTTTGACTCTCTCAGGCACCCTATGAGGAGGCCTGCTTAATAGGCCTTTGGGGTCCTGTATCCACATGGTGCTGTGCTAGTTGGGTGCACCCTGGTTTCCCAAAGAACATGTCCCCAAACTCCTGTAACACTGCTCAGATTTCTCAAACCTGGACAGAGGATAGCTGCTGGGACATTGCTACCCCTTCCACTGACGTGTCAGTTCAAGCCTCACTGAGGAATATCAGTCACTGCATCCCCCTCCAACTCCTCTTGCCACCCACTGCAAATACTCAGCACAAGGGCCTCCTTATCATGGTAAGGTTTCATGTTAACATGGTGCAATTTGTGCCCCTGCCTCCCAACTAGCAGTTCTACCATGTAGTTAACATCACTGACCTTCCTTACCACCTTGTAGAGTCCCTCCCAAACTGCCTGCAGCTTGTTGCATCTGTCAGGAATGAGAGCCATTACCTACTGCCCTACAGCATACTCTCTAGCTCGAGCATTCCTGTCATACCAGACCTTTTTCTGCTGTTGGGCTTCTGCCAGGTTCTCCTGGGCCAAAGCCTGTGGTTTAGGACATATGCCACAACAGACTCCTTGTGGGATTTGCACTCACCCTCTCATTCATCTTGAATCAAATCTAGAGGTCCTCTCACCCCATGCACATACAACTCAAAAGTACAGTGTTGTACCTGCCATAAATGTAGATGTTCGAGTGCACATACTGCTGCAGTCATTACACTTGGGTTATCCTGCCATCAGGCGGGTCCTCGGTCGGCCAAATTCCAAAGTCTTGGTCCGGCGTCAGTTGTCGTCGCTTCTTCCCTGACGTCAGAGCGGCAGGGGTATAAAAGAGGCAGCCAACGCCATTTTCTTTAGTTTTTCTTGCCCCAGATGTCAGGTGCCGCCAAATAGGCAGGCAATACATGACGTTATGCAAACTTACATAAGTAGATAAACCCAATCAGTAGTTGTAAGCAAATACACCATATAGGAGTACCCCAAGTTGGATGTATGCTGGAGGTGTTTGTCATAAGCCCTGTCCTGAGAGGGAGGGAGGAAAACCTGGACTGTAGCAGTATGTGCACTCGAACATCTACATTTATGGTAGGTACAAAACTGTACTATGTTCATCGTGCCATACTGCTGCAGTCATTACACTTGGGTGAATCCCAAAGCTATGGAAGGGTGGCTGGTATTAGGCTGAATGAGGAGGGGCTAGAATGCCCTGCAGGACTGCGGTGGCAAAGCCCGCTCTAGATTTAGAGTATAGTGGCAGGTGGTAGTGCTTGGTAAAAGTGTGCACTGAACTCCAAGTATCTGCTTCCAAAATGTCCTTGGTTGGGACCCCCCTGAGATATGCTGCTGAGGTAGCTGTTGCCCTGGTAGAGTGTGATCTGATGTATCCTGGCACTGTATTCCCATGAAATGAATAGCAAAAGCGGATGCAGTGGGCTATCCATTTTGAAATAGTCTGTTTGGAAATAGCCTTTCCTTGAACACCAGCAGCATAAGACACAAAGTTGTTCAGATTTTCTGAATGACTTTGTCCTGTCCAAATAGTATCGAAGTTGTCTGTGAATGTCCAAGGAGTGAAGTAGTCTTTCCCCTTTATTCTGGGGGTTTGGATAAAAGGTAGGTAAATGGATAGCCTGATTCAAAGCCACACTGGATACTACCTTTGGCATGAAGGTAGGGTTGGTACGTAAAGAGACTCTGTCCTGATGGAAAATGAGGAAAGGTTGCACTGCCATAAGGGCCTGTAGCTTCGAAACCCTGTGTGCTGAGGTAATAGCCAAAAGCAGAGCTGTTTTCCATGACAAGTATTGCAGTTCTGCTGAGGAGGCAGGTTCGAAAGGAGGTAATGTAAATTTTTCCAGTACGAAGTTAAGGTCCCAAGCTGGAGCTGGTGGATGTCGTGGGGGCCTTATATTTTTTGGCCCTCTGAGGAACTGTCTTAGTAAAGGATGTGAGAATAAGGGAGAATCTGTATTGTATTGTGCTGAAATAGCGGAGGCGTGGATTTTGATGGATGAAAAGGAAAGGCCACTGTAACATGTCAGCTAGGTACTGTAGAATCTGAGGTATATTTAATATCCAATGATTTAGGCCTTTTGCTTGGTTCCATGCACAAAATCGCTTCCATTTGCCTGAGTAAGTTTTCTGGTACTGGGTCTCCTGGCCTCCAAGATGACATTCTGGACCTCCTTTGAGAGGAGTGTAGATTGATAAGTTAAGGTATTTTCCATGCAGCTAGATTTAGTGTCCTGAGCTGACTGTGGAGGATCTTGTAATTTTGCTGAGACAATAGAAGTGGGAACTGAGGTAGGATCCAAGGTGGTGAATGAGATAGGCTCTTTAGGAGCAGGTACCAGTGCTGACGAGGCCAGTCCGGAGCAATGAGAATCATTTGTGGCCTCTGCTCTGACTTTTAGTAAAACTTTTGTCAGTAGAGGTGGGAAGGCATAGGTTGTCAATGTTGGCCAACTGAAAGATAGAGCGTCCACTTTCCAGGCCTGTGGATGATAGGTCATTGTGCAGAATTTTTTCAGCTGGTAATTGCTGTGGGAGGCAAATAGATCTATGTCTGGCTGTCCCCATTTCCATGCTATCATTGAGAATACTTGAGGGTGTAACTCCCGCTCGTGAGGATCTGTCATATTTCTCCTTAATTTGTCTGCCAGAATGTTTTCCTTTCCTGGCAGGAATTGCGCTTGTAATTGTACTTGTAAGGCCAATGCTGCATTCCTGCACAGGGGGTAGGAATGTGTGCCTCCCTGTTTGTTTATGTATCACATAACTGTGGTGTTGTCTGTTCTTATTAATAGTTGACCTGGATGCAATAGGTCCTTGAATGCTGTAAGAGCATTTTGTACTGCTAGCATCTCCTTTTGGTTGATGTGAAGGTGCATGTGTTTTTGAGACCATCTTCCTTGAATGCACTGACCTGTCATGTGTGCTCCCCAGGCGTAGCATGAAGCATCTGTTGTGATGGTTTGATTTGCTTGAGGTATGCAGAAAGGGAGACCCGTGTTTCTTTGGCATGCTTGAGCCCACCACAAAAATTCCTTTTGAAGGCATGGAATGAGTGGTATAATTGTTTCTAGGCTGTGTTTGTGTTGAGACCATAAGTTTTTCAGGTACCATTGCAGTTTCCTCATATGCAGCTTTGCAAATGGTAGTAGAATGCAGGATGCCATGAACCCCAAAGCCTGCAGGATTTTCCTTGCAGTAAGCTGGGTTAAAGTTGTCATTTTTCTGAAGTATTGAGACAGTTGCCTTTGCTTGTCTGGCGCGAGATAAACCATCTGGGCCATTTTATTTAAGCTGGCACCCAGGAATATTATCTGTTGTGAGGGTATCAGTTTTGATTTCTTTTTGTTTACTGTGTACCCTAGGCAATTTAACATTTTTATTACAAACGCCAAATCCTGTAGTAGAATGTCCTTGCTGTCCGCTTGGATCAGGCAGTCGTCCAGATATGGGTAGATTTGTATTCCTCGTTGTCTGCAAAATGCAATTACTGATGTCAGGCATTTCGTAAATACTCTGGGCGCATTAGATAAGCCAAAGGGCAATGCAGAGAAATCTGAGGTATCTTCTGCAATCTTATCTGATAGGGACATGCAGGTATGCCTCCTTGAGGTCCAACATTACCAGCCAAGACTCCTTGCCCAACATGGGAAGAAGCTGCTGTAATGTGAGCATCTTGAATTTTGGTACCTCTAAGTACGTGTTCAGGATAGATAGGTCTAAGATGGGTCTCCAACCTTTGTCCTTCCTTGGTACCAGAAATAGTCTTGCATAAAAACCTTGACCTTGCTCTTTTGTAGGTACCTTTTGAATTGCTTTCATATCCATGAGAGCGGAAATTTGTTTTTGTGCCTCTGCCCATTGATTTTGTGGCAGGTTTGGCATGCCTTTCATTTTTGGAAGGGTATGAAAGTGGAATCTGTAGCCTCTGTTTATGATGTCCAGAATCCATTTGTCCTGTGTAATAATGTGCCAATTGTCTGAAAATAAGGCCAGTTTTCCACCCAAAGGTGCTGCCACTGAATGTTTGTTTGGCAGGCGTAGGGGGAAGTCATTGAGCTTGCTTCCTGAATGGTTGAGGCCTTTCTTCTCCACCTCTTGGAGTTGTTGTTTGCCATTGTCTAGGTCTGTAAGAACCTTGTGGTTGTCCTCTGCCCCTGGGGCATCTGTACCTACCCCTTTGGGGTCTGTCAGTGGTTGGAAAGGACCAGTTTTTTGATGGACAGTTTCTGCTGAAGCGAGGAGGTTGTACCTGCAAGAAATCTTTAACTGTTTGCATAGATTTTGCCTTTTCTTCCATTTTCTTTAAACCCTCCTCTGCTTTGACACCAAATAATACATCCTTTTGCAATGGTGCATCCAATAACTTTGCTTTTACATGGTCTGGTAAGGTTTGCTCTTTTAGCCAAGCATGTCTATGTATCACAGAGCCGGTGACAGCTGCTCTACATGAGGCCTCCAATGAATCAAAACCACACTGTAAAGTATGTTTTCCCACTTGTTCTGCTCCATGCAATAAATCCTGCATCTCTTTTAAATCTGGTTGATCTGTTTGTGTCATCTTAAGTTTCAACTGGGAGATCAAAAACTGCTGGTATTTTAGCATGTGAAACTGGCAGTTTAATGCCCTCATGGCTAAAGTGGCAGAAGTATACACCTTCTTCCCCCATCTTTCTAATGCTCTGGAATCTGTTTCAGAAGGTAAAGGATTTTTTGCAGTAGCGGCCTTAATCCCCTTAGGACCCTGTGAAATGGTTTCTGGGTCAGCAGCAGGGCTTTTATACAAAAACTGGTGGGAATCAGGGACCCGGTAGTATCTGTCTGGTTTAACTGGGGCAGGAGGCAAGGAGTCTGGATTCAGACTGGCTTCTGCAAAAACATCATCCAAAATATCTAAAACCGGAGGAATAGCAAGGGGCCTATGCTGAGGAAGAAGGAGAGACTCCCGGAGCCTTTTCTTAGAATCTGAGTAATCCTGTCCTTCCCAGTGGAAATGTTCCCTCTCAAGGTATGCAAGGTTTTCCCGAAAGAATAGTCCTCTGGGGGGGAAACTGAGGGAATTGATTCCTCTGCATCAGAGTCTTCATAGGGAGAATAGGAGTAATCCTGGTCCTCAGAAAAACCTGAGGTAATGAAAGCTTGATCTGAGGAAGGGTAGTCTTCCTCCAACCTGGGTCTTTTTTCTAAGGGGGACTGAGAACCCCTGATAAGAGTAATTAAATCCTCAGCCATCTTGAGCATCTGCTTTTTAGGCATGGGTTGCTGAGAGGGGGGTCTGAGGACCTTGTTTCCTAATTTTCATAGGGGCTTTAGATTTTGAGTAAGATTTAATGGTAATAGAAGTAGGCTTGAAAACGCCTTCAGAAACTGAAGGCCTAGCTAAATTTTCTGGTTCCCTGCCAAGAGTGGCGTCGGTGTCTACAGAGGTAATCGGCTCCGGAGGGCCTGCAACTTCAGATCGAGAGGTCACCGGTAAAATAGATTCAGCGGTAGTCGGGGGCTGCGAAGGCGCCTCACTGAGAACCGGAGATCCGGCGGCAGGCCTAAGCGTGGTCTCGGTATCCGTTTTGGGCCTCAGATGCGTATATTTATCTTTGCATTTTTTCATTAAGCCTGGTGTCGGAAAATCCGATGACATGCTGTAGTTAAATTTTTTGCCAAAGTAATGAAGGGCGAACTCCGCCCGACGTTTTATAGTGCGTTATTGAACCTAGCACAAAAGCGGCAGCCCGAGACATCGTGGTCTGGGCCTAAGCAAGGAATACAGTATGAGTGAAAATCCTTATGCGGTATTTGCTTCCCACAAGAAATGCAATTATTAACTTTATCTGACATCGGTCTGAGGCAAGAAAAGTTTCCCCAACGGGGTACTTAGCTTTAGAGAAGACTTCAGCTGAAATCCTTTTCGGAAATCACAGGAGCTGGCCGACCGGCACTTGCGAACTGCTTCTGCTTCAGACACCGCGCGGCAAGAAAGACTGAAGAAAATGGCGTCGGCTGCATCTTTTATACCCCTGCCACTCTGACGTCAGGGAAGAAGCGACGACAACCGACGCCGGACCAAGACTTTGGAATTCGGCCAACCGAGGACCCGCCTGACGGCAGGATAACCCAACTGTAATGACTGCAGCAGTATGGCACGATGAACATCCTGGGGATTCCTGGGGCACCTCTCTGTAAGCAAACAACAGATGGGACAAATATTTGTCCCACTCCCTCTTAATGTGGTCTGCAAATGCCCGTAGCATTGTCTTGAGTGCAGAGTTTAACCTCTCAACAAGACATTAGTTTGGGGATGGTTGGGGGTGGTCTTTAAGTGCTTCACCTCACAGTACTTCCACAGACAAACGAGCAGGTCTGACATGAAATTGTCACCTCTGTCAGTCAGTATTGCTTTTAGAAAACCTACCCTGCTGAAAATCTCTAAAAGCATTTGCCACCTTTTCTGCCTCAATGAAGGACAGGGCCACCACTTCAGGGTATGTGGTAGCATAATCTAATACCAGTAGGATATACTTTTTCCCTGTGGAACTTGGGGTACTCAGAGGACCCACAATATCCATAGCTACCCTCTGAAATGGCTCCTCAATCACATACAAAGGCATCAAAGGAGCTTTCACCTTGTCTCCTGCCTTATCTACCTTTTGGCAATGCTCACAGGTCCTGCAGTACCCCGTTACATCTCTGGAAATCTCAGTCCAAATGAAGTAATGCATAATACGTCTCTTTGTATGTTTTATGCCCATTTGACCTGCAAAGGGAATATCATGGGCTATGAGTGGAAGTGCCAGATGGTAGTCCCTGGGCACTACCAACTCCTGTATTTTCTCACCCTCTAGCCCTCCCTCAGGGGTTCACTCTCTGTACAGTAACTCTTTGTCCCAGTATACAGATACCCCTTCCCTTGAGAATCAGGTGCCTCACTAGCTACCTCCCTTCAGGCCTTGTAATGTAGGGTCTGAAAGTTGAGCCTGTCTCAACTCTCTTTTTGTAACCCTTCCAAGCTCCCCTTCCACAGGAAGTCTGGCATCCTCTGACAGTGGTGCCTCACTGTCAGCCTGGGTACTACTACTACTCACCCCTGCCCTTGCAGTCACTCTGTCCAAAGAAACATCAGTACCCACAAGCACCTGTGGCTCATCTTCAGTCTCACTGCTACAGGGTAGCTCCCTCCCTGAAGTAACGACCTCACCAGTCCTGGCAAGTGTATGGTCTTGTCCTGGGTCTCCCTCAGGCTACCAGACTCACATTTTGTCTCCAAGCCTGATTGAGTGTAACTGCATGACCACATAGTACTGCATTATCAAAATCATTCCCTATCAGGACATCTGCAGGGCTATCTTGCTTGCTTCTTTTTCCACCCACCCAGTCAAGATAAACCCTAGCCAAAGGTATTTGGAATGGAGGCCCTCCTAAAGCTCTGACTGGAGTAGACCGCCCAAGCAAGTAGTGTTCCTCTGTAACCATTGCAGGCTTCACAATGGTTAGGTCAGAGACTGTCTCTCTCTTAGCAATGGCCTATTTCCCATTCACTAAGATAGGATATATCCTCTTGTGGTACTTTGGTACCCTTATTGTCTCAAGACAACCTACTGCTGGCATTTTGTCATTCCCACTTACTGGCTCTCCCACCTTTTGTTCCCCACTTTGCCACTGTGGACATCTATATGCTACATGGCCCAACTGGTTGCAATTAAATCATTTAACCCTTGGTCCTGGATGTGTACCTTGACTAGTGGCTCCCCCTGCTACTTGCAGACTGTGCTGGGGCAGTCTGGGCTGCCCACCACAGATTCCCTTAGACCCATGAGCAGCACTGGGTGTTCCTTTCCTGTGCAGTGATGCCCTGCTTGCTAGGTATAGGTCTCTCTTCTTTCCCAACTCATCTGCAGTATTGCATTGTCTATCAGCTAACCACATTCTCATGTCCTCAGGCAAAGTGCTAAAGGCTTGTTCCCTCACCAAAAGGTCTGCCAACCCTTCAAAAATGGTGACCTGACATCCACACACCCACCTATGAAAATAAGTGCTTAGTTCAGCAACATATTCAGACACACTTTCATCTGCCTTGTGTCTATGCTCACGAAACTTTTTCCTATAAGCTTTAGGTGTTAACTTAAAACAATCTAAATGATAGTTCTTTACAACATTATAATTTAAACAATCACTATCAGACAGTTGAGAAATTACAGTTACAACTTTACCATGGAGTAAAGGTGTCAGGAACCATACCCAGAGCCCTTGGTCAACATTATACAGTTTATATACCCTCTCAAACATATGAATGAAACCTATCAAAATTATCCCCTCTGTAAATTGTAGAAAAAAATTACTGACCTTTGTTGCTTCTGGGGTTCAGTTACTCCCTTCCCCATTACCGCCATGACTCTGGTGAAGAGTCATCATCTCCTTTTCACGTTGCCTGTGCCTCTCATTCTCCTCAGCTTCCAGGCATCAGAGTTTCTCATTTTCCTCAGCCTTCAGACATTACAGTTTGTCATTTCCACCAGTCTCCCGATGTCTCAGTCTCTCGGCTGCCTCCATTTGCAAATGCTTGTCTTCCAAGCTCAAGTCTCTAACTCCAGGCAGACTTTTAAGTCCTCTGTGGAAAGGTTTAGGTTTATAGGTTGATACCAGGCTACCCTTTTAGATTAGTAGACTGTGCCTTTGAATAGTAGGTCACAGAAGATAGCCCTTTTAAGGTTAGTTTACTGTGCCTCTGTCTAGCAGGGACACAGAAGAGATTCCAGGGGTAAACTTATGATCTCCCATCCACTCGTCAAGATTTCTCTTGAAGAGGGTCAGTGAGGGGCTCTGCCTAACTTGGATTGAGATTTTGTTCCAGAGTGCGGGGAGCCTCTGGGATATGAATCTGTCCGTCCAGCATGTCCTATTTATTTCTGTGCTAAGGTTTAATTCCCTGGAGCGTGTAGCTCTAAGGGATTTGGATTTTCTGAGGTGGAGCATGTCCATTAATTCTGGGTTGGACATGGCTTTATATGTCAGGCACAGATCGCCTCTGAGTAGGCGGTAAGCAACTGAGTAGAGCTGGAGTTTCTTTAGCCGAACTGCATAGGGCATCTGTTTGAGTCCCTTGATCCTCTTGGTGAGGTACTTTTGGGGTCTTTCCAGTTGCTGAAGGTGTCGGGTAAGGTACATCCCAAATGGGGCATTGTATTCAATTATGGGTCTGATGAGTGATGAGTAGAGGGGCACAATGACCTCT
Source organism: Protopterus annectens (assembly GCF_019279795.1). NCBI lineage: Eukaryota > Metazoa > Chordata > Ceratodontiformes > Protopteridae > Protopterus > Protopterus annectens. Next base: position 1,239,911,412 of record NC_056729.1, read on the forward strand.
CTTGATCTAGATGTGAAACCTTTCGTGATAAGGTGGGCTATATAGAAGGTCTTTCTAACCACTTTGGCAACGTGATTGTCAAAGGAGAGATTACTATCTACTTGGGTCCCCAAATCCCCAATTACTTCTTCTGGGGATGACTATGCATTTTTTGGCATTTAGCTTTAGGCCATAGCTCTGGTACCAGTTATCCATCTCTGTGAGACCCTTTTGGAGGATGCTTGTGTCAGCCGTAGTCTCGATTATGGCACCAAGTTTGCAGTCATCTGCGAACTTCGTCAGCCACAGTCCTCCCGTGTTAGCCTGTACCTCAGAGAAATACATACCAAACAAGAGAGGTCCCAGGACTGAGCCTTGTGGGACGCCACTTGTAACTGGTTTAGAGTCTGACATGGCACCTGCAATTCTGACCATGTGGGTTCTATCCCTGAGCCAGTTTGCAACCCATCTTGTGACATAGGGGTTGATATTTAAGCTGGTGAGCTTATTTATGATGCCCGAGTGGGGTATTGTGTCGATGGCTTTTGCGAGGTCCAGGTAGGCTGTGTGAACTACCTTCCCTTCGTCTATAGCCCTGGTAACTGTATCAAAGAAGTCGACCAGGTTCAAGAGGCAGGATCTGCCCTTAAAGCCAAATTGGGTAGGATCCAGTGTCTGGAAGTTCCCAATGTCTTTGTTTATGAGTTCCATGATGATACGCTCCATAGCTTTGCAGACCAGGATAGTCAGGCTTATAGGGCGATAGTTTCCGGGGTCAGTTGTGGCACCACCTTTGTGGAGCAGGACCACTGTTGCTGTACGCCATTCCTTGGGTACATATCCTGTAGTAAGGGTGAGATTGAACAGTGACTATGTGAGGGCTAAGCTCTTCTTGGAGCTCATGTAAGATGCAGCCCGGGACACCGTCCGGTCCCATTGATGCTGTGTTTTTTGCTTTGGAGAGGGCAGCTCTCACCTGTTCATCTGTGATGTCAGAGAGGCTACACTCTGTTGGGATAGACATTTGCTCTTTTGGGGGGGATGGGGGGGAGAAATGTGCACTGAACCTGTCTGCCAGGATGTTGGCAATGTCTGTGGGTTCAGTGTATTTTTTGTCATTTTGCACTAACTCAGAGCATATCTGGGAGTTGCCACCCAGGTTCCTGACATAACTAAAGAAGGCCTTGTGATTATCTTTAGTGTCTTGTGCAATGTTTCTTTCAAAGCTGGCCTTAGATGATTTTATGAGGGATTGTAGTTTCTTGCTAGTACTGATCAGAGATGTCTTCCCTTTTTGGGATTTTGCTCTATCATGTAGTAGCTTCCTCCTTCTGTTGTATAGCTTTTTTATGACCGCGGTCCACCGAAAAGGTCTCCTGCCTTTGGGGGAGTGAGTCTGGGTTTTATTTGGGATAGCATGATCCATGCATTCCTGTAGGTGTCCATAGAATGCGTTTGTAAAGGATTCTGCAGTTTGAGCCATATTTTCCACTGGCCTGGGGGCTTTGAAGGATACCACCTTGGTTTTGAGAAGTGTGAAGCTTGCTTTTGAGAGGTTCTTCACCGTGGTTTCCTTGGCTGGGGAGGGGGCGGGATATGGATGTTCAGTGAGATTAATTTATGGTCTGACCTTACCAAAGAGGGGTATACCTCTGGTGTGGAACATAGAGTCCCCATGTTGGTGATGACCAGGTCCAATATGTTTTCCCCTCTTGTGGGAGTGGTGACCAGTTGTTCCATAGCATTTGAGTTTATAAATTCTAGGAACCATTGGGCGAGGGTGTTGGGGCTTGAGTAGTTTTCCCAGTCAATGTTTGGGTAGTTGAAGTCACCCAATATAATGGTGTTTGGAGAGACCTTCATATTCTCCAGTGTTCTCAGGAAAGCTGAGTGGGGTTCCTGAGTTTGGGAGGGTGATCTGTAGCAGGCTACAAACTGAAAGGCAGTTTTGCCCACTGTTAGTTGCACATGGATGGTCTCTGATGCTTCGTGCAGTGCCACTAACCTGGAGGTGTTGGTATCTTTGATGTATATGGATACTCCCCCTCCTTTTGTGGTTTGGTCCGAGTTTTGTGGCCGAAAAGCATGGTATGAAGTATAACCTGGCAGTACTGGGGTGCTTTCGGAAGCCTTGAGCCAGGTTTCTGTTACTGCACAGATATCGATATTCTCCATACTGAGCAAAGCCTCGAGTGCGTGCATCTTGAGGTTTAGACTTCTGGTGTTGAGCAGCATTACCCTTAGCTTTTTTTTCATTGTGTTGTCTATGGAGGTGGGTTTGTCTTTTGAGCCTTGCCTAAAACAGGCACTATGGGGTGGCAAGAGCCTTAGCCAGTATTCGAAAGCCCAGGGGTGACAGGTGCAAGCCATCCCTAGCGAAGCAACGTGGCTTGTCGAGCATGTCATCCCAGGCTGACAGACACTGGATCCCCTTTAAATGACACCAATACTTTAGCCAATTGTTAAAATTGATAATTTTGTCTTTATACTGTGGCATCATTTTTGGCGAGGGCAAGATGCTACTCAAAGTCAGGGTCATACCGGCCTGGGCTACATGATCAGAGAGCTCCTCTGTCTCTTTTCATGTAGTCCAGGGAGGTACGTCTCAGGTCGTTCATACCAGCATGGACAATGACGGAGTCATACTTGTATTTGCTTTGGAGTGACCTGAGTGCATGCATTATTTGGCGGATCCTGGCACCAGACAGGCAGCTTACAGTGACCTTCTCCTTGTTCTGTCTGGTGAGTGGGATGTCAGTGCGCCTGACAAGAGAGTGACCTATTACAAGTGTATTAGGTGTGTTGTTTAGCCTTAAGGGTTGTGACTGTGTGGCACACAGACTTTGTGAACTATGTGATACGGGAGTATTGTTGTGGGGTAGGGTTTGCTTGGATGTCTGCTTTGGAGGTCTCTGCTGCTTAGGCAGATTTTTATTTAGAGCCTCCGAGTATGTTTTTGTGTGTTTATGTGTTTGGTTTGCTGATGCGGTAGGTCTATGTGAGACTGGAATTGTGGTGTGTGTGGTTCCCTTCTCCTCCTGACTGACGGAGCCAGTACTGGGTTGAGAGAGCTCAGCCTCCAGTTTGGCTATATAGTTGCATCTCTCACATATATTTGAGCTTGTACGGAGGAGGAGAGGGTGGTCAGTGTACAGAAGGCAATTGTAATATTGCCTCAAGATTAACAGATTCACCAGCTGGACTGGAGAGTAAACCCGAAACTGACTTTTGGACATGCCAGAATAGTATAAGGAACTACTTTTTGACTGATCAGAAAAGACCAATAGGGAGCAAAGTACTTCAAAAGAGTATAAGAGGGTGTAGTGCTTTAGTTTATTAGTGATTACTTATAAGATTACTTATAAGAGCAAGTGCAGGGCTTTGGGATGAAAATAGAGTGCTTACTTTGAGATTTAGATCACTTCTAAGGGAAAAAGTGAAGAGCAGACTTTGTGGGGCCGGGAATAGTTTAAACCTGATTAAACGGCGCTGCCCGATGCTGCACTATGCACAAAACCATGCAAATGCGGGTTTTAAAGCAGGGAATCTGAAAGAGCTAGGAATTGACCCAAAACGGCCAATAAACTACTAGTTTCAGGGCTGAGACCACTCCTCCAGGGACAGATAGGCTGCTCAAAGCTCCCCGCTCTCACTGGTGAACAGAGAAGCTTCCTCCTATCCAAATAAGGATATGGACAACACAGGAAACTATACCACAGTCCGGAATTCAGCAAAGCCTGAAATCTAGACTAATCTAGTTCAGCAAAGGTGGGAAAAGAGAAATTTTTTTTGTTTTTTTTTCTATTTTTTCAGAGAACAGCAGAAAAACACACAGAAAACAATGTAAATGCTATAAACAGGCTAGCGCACTTTAGTGTGTAGCCTACAACAGTTATACAATACAAAAACGACTTTAAATGATATAAAACAAGTGCAAAAACTGTAAAAGCAGAAGGGCAAATGCAATTTAAACTTTTTAAAGCACAGAACAGTTAGAAACTCGTTTTTAGGTGGGAAAAGGCAGTCAGAGCAAAAAAACAGAGATAAAAATACTTAAATCTGGAGCTGTTCATTTTCTGAGAGTTGTATATCTCCATGGCCAGTCTGACTGTCGTCCTGGTTGCTGTTCTGTGATGCAGCTGTGACTAAAGTTGCAATCATGTCTGCTTTAGTCAGGTGGACATGCACCAGTCCTTTAGCCTGGCACATTTCAGCCAACTGGCTCTTTGTCAGCCTGCCATACTCTGCTGCTCTCCCTGACTAACTAAGCTAATAAAAAATAAAATAATTATGATAGGAACTCTGAATGTTCATTGCATGGTTGACTGAGAGTACAAACGCCTTCAGTGATCACTGTACATAGGCTACAGGAATTCAATATCCACACCACTACAAGCCAATTAATATGGGATGTGGTTATCTCAATACAGTCAACCAATTAATATGTGATGTGGCTATTCCACCACTGTCAAAAAATTAATATGCGACACCCCTGCACAGGCCCAGTAGTCAAGGAGCTTCAACCCTCACACCACTGGAAACAGTGAGGGATGTACACAATGGGAGGATGACAAGTACACACACAGTAAAGTACAACTTCTCTTAGGAGCACACAGGGATCACAGTCAGTCTGGGGCTGGTTTTTCCCTCTTTCCCCAGATACTAGCACAGCTATAGGGTTAAGATCTCAGCTGCGGGGTCATCCAAGATCTCCAGCACCCTCTCTGTCCAACCAGTACTCCGTGTCCCTGCCCAAGTAGTGAAACACAAACACAGTTTGAGATTTGATTTACACACACACACCTGGAGAAGGCTGGCAGAGGTTTACTAGCTCTCTTTTGCCCAGATTATAAGGTAGTTATCACTGCCACCAACCCCTACTTATCAGCTATTTAAGGCCCTTACAAAGGGTGACCAATTCTACCGTGTAATGTTACACAAATATCAGCGACAAAGATAGGTTTAAATATATTTAATAATAAATAATAGAAGAACAAGACAATACTCAATCAATACAGTAACTACAGAGTTCAGAATCACAGTAAATATTTTAAAACAGCATTGCAGGACAGTCTCAAATACAGAAAACATCTAAACTAATCTTTACTATACTCCTGTCTAGTGTCTACATCCAAGAGATACTATGCCCTAAATAACTTCCTTACAAAGCAAGGTTACTGCAGAGGATGACAAGTGGCTATTTCTAGGTCCAAGACAAGATACAAAAATGCCAAATCTCTCTCTGGGAGAGTTCTTAAATTAATATCAAACATTGCTCCTAGGTCAGCTTGGATGACATCACTCTGTCACCTGCCTTCACTTCCCAGGCTAACAACTTACACCTCTGTCTTGAAAATACACATCTCTTAGACGTTTGCTAAGAACTGGAAGTTGTAAAACAATTAAGCACCTTTACATTTTAGACCTAGTAATGTCTTCTCTCCAAGACAACAGAAAAACTTCTAGCTCTAGACATCCTGTCTCCTTGCTGCATTAACTAACTTTTAAAGCACATCGTAAAGCACTTAATTTCAACTTATTTTCTTGAAGTTTTGTAAGTTAATCTTTTATATTCCAGCAGGAGATGCTGTGGTTACATTCTTGAAGCTCAGTACATAACATGCAGTTCTGTATAAATCATATCAATATTTACAAATGAAAAAATTATTTGCAAAATTCCAGATAGCTGGGCTGGCAGTGTCACACCATCGCATGCTGAAAGACTCCACTGGCAGAATTTATTCCACATGGCATTCTCAAAAATCTATATCTACCAAATGGTGTTGTAAATGTGATTAACTGAAGATTTGTGATCCAGCGAAATTTGCCAAAAATAACTTTGCATCCAAGACTGCGAAAACAGTGGAATTTGGCATGAGAACGGCTACCTCTTCTACTGTATACACTGGATGATGAGGACACAAGTGTTTTAGGTCGCTTGGATCAATACATATTCGAATATCATCTGAGCTTTTCTTATGAGCTACGACCATGTAGTATACCCATTCAGTCAGTTCTTCTACTGGAGTTAGGACACCTAAATGCACCATTTTGTCTAGTTCTGCTTTTACTTTACTCTGCATTGCTACTGGAGTCTCCCGTGCTGGTCAGACAACTGGACTTACTGCATGTTTTAACTTCATGAAGTATGTGAGTGGATGTTTACCAAGCTTGTCTTTGAAACTATCAGCATATTCACTAAAAATACTCTGTGTAAAACTATTGTTGTTATTCATACTTGCATGTGAACCTCTCTACTGAATAAAATCAGTCCCATTCTCAGACTGTCTTTGAGGCCTAACAGCATCTGCACGTGTCATTTGACTGTAAAACTGCAAGTCATAGCCACTTCCAGCAGAATGGCACGAAAAGGACTACTGCACCATCAGTCTGAATTTCTTCACCACCATAAGCAACTAGTTTTGCACACTTTGCTGTATCAAGTTTAATACCAGCTTTTACCTTTAGCAAACAATTGTGCTGACATATCTTTGCATGTAGATCCAGAATCTGCTTTAAGCTCTAAAGGTTTCCCATTAATTTGTACAGCACAAAATCTTTCACTCTTTGCTGACAACTGATAGTCTACCGTATTAACTGTTGTATCGATCAAAGACACACCATCAACACAGAAAGTTTGCTCACAGCTCTAGGAGTTTGCTACAGTCTCTGATTTACTTGTTTCTTCAGATACTCTCAACATAAATCTGCGGCATTTTAGACTTGCAAAGCCTTTTGAAATGATTCCACTTTTTACATTTGTGATATTGCTGACCAAAAGCTAAACATTTTTCCCTTCTAGGTTTATGACGGCCTCCACAATTGTGACAGTTAGCAAAGAGGTTGGCTGCTACACCCTTTGGTTTACATCTCTTTTTTATCTTAACATTCAGCTGTACACTATCAACATTTCCACTAGCAGATACTGCAAACATGCTTCTCTTATTCGTAAGCATATTCATATACTTTTCTGTCATCTCTTATATTTGACAAATCTCAGTGGCTTTGTTCAATGTTAATTCACTATCTCAAAGCAAAATCTTTCTCACTGTATCATTATTAACACCACATACAAGATGGTCTTTTATCAAATCATCTTTTAGATCACAAAATCTACATGTTTTAGTTTTATTTCTTAAGTCAGTAATATGTGCAGCAACAATTTCACCAGGCGTTTGATTTCTTATGTAAAATCTATGCCTTTCCATTGTAATATTCATTTGAAGGTTACACATTTATCTAAATTTATGTTTTAAGGACTCCTGGTCTTCCTGTGTTTCAGCCTGCATCACAATATTGCAGTTCTCCCTCTCCCTCTCCCCTACATACACAGCAGGTGTATACACAAATGAACGTTCTCCCTCAATGGCTTCTGAGCCAGCTAAATTGAGAAGTATAAACGCTTTTGTATGTGTCTTTATCAGAAAATGCAGCCTGCATGAAAATATCATATTCTTGCTCAAACACTCACCAAATCTCAGCAATATCATTAGCAAACACCAGCAGTTCATGTCTGTGAAATCCCTCTGTCATAATAAAAAATTGCTCTTAAACATAAGTACAGACCTTGTACGTGTAATTACGCTCAGATGTACAATCTCTCTGAAAATGCTTTATTTTAAAACTGCAAATACCTCAAACACTCCAGAAACTTGAGAAAATCTTAGTTCTTGCGAAAAAAACAAAAACTGCAAAAAAAAAAAATGTGAACATTATAGCCTTTTTGAACATTTGAAACAATTTGGAGAGTATTTCAAAAGATGTAATCATTATATCGCTATTTCAGACATTTCTAATATCTCAGAAATTATTTTGAGTACTTCAAATGATATGTCACATGCTTGGTGACTGGAAATCATTTAAAACGAGTTTAAGTACCTTTGAATAACGCTGACTTGTTTGTGAGTTCACTCCTGTACATTTCACCACTTCTAACTGCGTGGCACATGGTTTGCGAGCTGTTTCAACTTTGGATTTCATTCTGACACCATGTCTCATATACTGAAATGAGACACTGAGGCACAAGATGGGTTCAAGTCATTTACTGTATGTAAACACATCAGGAGCTGTAACTGGAACATATACTTCGAACTTCTTCTGTTTACTGACTCACTCATTACTTCTAACACACTCGCATGCGCATCTCCATTCAAGCTTGTACTCACTCTAAATGACTCTACAAAATGGCACTGATCTTGCATATGCTCAGTAACTTATATGTGTGTGCTCTCTGACTACAGTGGCTGACTAGGTACAATACACACACTGATCTACAGTTAACACCTGTTTTATATCTTGTTATTCTCAGTACACATTGTTTAGTGTTCTTTCCCTACAGAATTGTCTGTTTTACTAATCCTTACTGTATCTCCAGGATACACCTGAAATTGGTTCAATGTGGTCAGTATTCTGGTTAACAAAATGTTTTTTCATTCTGATACTATAAATATATATATATATATATATATATATATATATATATATATATATATAGAGACACAGGATTGTCACTTCTGATGCAATAGCAACTCATGAAATAAGTATTCTGTGCCATTATTTAATTCACACACTGAGCAGAAGTTCAAAAAAACACCAAAAATGAGCAAAATGCAAAATGTCAGAATGTGGTGGTGAACGCCATTAAACAAAATAATTTGGTGCCATGGTACAAAACACAAAATCTCAGTCTCATTTGCAGACTTTATTATGAAACATTCTAGGAGTAAAACATGATATGCAGGTACAACACAAATGTAAGATTGCTAATTTACACCTGGGGTTTTTAATGCACACATATATGACTACTGTTTTACACTTGGGGCTTTTTGTACAACACTATGACACATTGGACTCCATCACTTTAGCTACTTCTTCTTATGACGTACTGCAAATGAAAAACACATGTATACTTTTTTATAGCAACGTATTATAGGATCACAGGAAATGCAAATTAATTGAGTCTTGTGACCATTTAGACCTTTCCAGTACCCAGCCTCAGACTGAACCTCCTCACTTCGGGAAGCTTAGGCTAGTAAAGCCAAGGGTTAATTTGTGAATATGACAAGGGTCTTTTTAAGCCTAGTCATTAATCCCAAATCTCTGACAAGTTCTGATACCCTTGTTAAGTGTATGCAGGGACCTGGAACATGAACCATTTACAGGCTGCCTGTGTCCATCAGAGACATAGGTGCCAAACCAGGGATGAAATTCTTGTTCCCCATCCTACTTTCCAAGTTACCCTCTGGATCATCTATTAATGTTGACAAATGTTTTCCTCCCCTCCACAAAACCACTCTAATTCATATCAATCAATTTTGGCAACACATTTCCCATCCTTTTAGCTACTACAGGCATAACACTTTATAATCAAGGTTTAACATTGAAATGAGTCTATGTGAAGCAGGGTCTGATGGATCTTTGCTAGCTTTGGCTATTACAGCCACCAGAGCTTTCTTTGAGGATGTTGGTGCTTCTCCTTTTAAAATACTATTAAACAAAACCTTCCAGATCTTAATCACTTCTGTCCCTCCTAGTTTCCAAACTTCCTCAGGATACCATTTACTCCTGAAGCCTTTCCTGCAGACTGATTATACGTGATCATTTTTATCTAATCGTCTCCTAACTTAATTGTTAAGCCTCACATATCTATAACCTTGGCATACTTATGTCCTCCATAAATATTCCCACTTGTGCTATTTCTTGATTTCCACATTCCTCTGCTTTATACACATTTTCATAACATTTCTAAAATATCTCTAATACCTCTACAGAATCTCTGGTTATTTTTTTTTTGTTATAGGCTCCCTAAGTTTGGCAACAACCCTTTCTACTTTCTGTTGCCCAAGTAGTTGTGCTCTATAGTTATTATGAAAAACAGTTGCTTAACAGCAATATTTTTAAACTCATGCCTATTACCCAGATACTACCTTATTTTATATTTAGCACTCTGCAGTTGTGCCTCTTCCAGTTCTGGGAAATTCCCTGTATTATGCAATACTTTTACCTTAGTTAGCCCCTGCAAATAATTCTGGTTACTCCTTAACCATATCTATTTTCTTTTATTTCTACCCTGTTTTGAAACTCCACTTTCATTTTATCCAACTTACTAGCTATAACTTTTGAACAAATTTCTATTTTTCTAATATCTCTCGAATAATTTCTAATGCCCATTCCTTGTCAAAGCTCTTAATTAAATGTACTTGTTCCTGTGAAAATACAATTTCTGTCTAGTCTAGCTCAGTTACTGTAACTTGGGGAAATAAAATCTAAATTCTCTCATTGTTCCTACTACTAAATCTACATCTTCCATACCAAATATTTTCATAAATGTATTCAGAAATCTACCCTGTTTTGTTATAATTTCCCTTTTAAGTCCCCAGATACATCCTCACTTTTGCAAACTGAATGACGCTCCAGTCCCCCCCAGAAGTAATATTCCCTGCTGAAAGCTGATTATTTCTCACAAAATTCTATTAAGCTCCATGACAACAGTTTTACATGGAATTTAAATACATACCAGTAGCCTCTTACTACCATAAATCTACTATCTTTCCCCCTCCCCCTCTTGTCACTATGACAGCTCCTCTAGCAATTACTACAAGTACACCACTTTTCCTTTCTCCTTGATATTTTGTTGAATATACATCCTGAAATTATTTCTTTATCAAAGTCACATGCTCATTTCTTCCAAAATTTTTCTCCTGTAGCACTGCTAGTTGAGCTCTGCATTTCTTAAAATAATCCAATACTCTTACCTTTCTGCTACACCTGTGAGGCCATTCATGTTTTAAAATAATATGCTTAGAGTTAGTGCAGCCATTAAGATAAGAAATTATCCCCACAAGCCTTTACTTTTTTCTTCTTAAGTAATTTTAAGAAAGTTGAATTGTCAGCTATTTTTTTATTTATATTCGTTTACATTTTCATTTTCTACTACTATGTTTAAAACATTGCAATGTTTATTAAAGAATTTTTAACACTTTACAAGTCACGAGTTATGTTTTGTAATTCCAAGGAAGCACAGAGTTTAGTGTGTGTGTGTGTGTGTTCCTTTAAAATTTTAATAACTAATTTTAATTTCAAGTTCCCACTAATTAATTCAGTGAAAATATTAATTTATTTAACATGTGTTTACCAGGAATGTCCGACTTGGACTGAGCAAATTTTCAGTAGAGGCCTGGGGTGAAATGCTCCAGACACGTCTTTGTAACGTGGGAGGAAACCGGAGCACCTGGAAGAAATCTACAGGAATGCAGGGAGGACATGCAGACTCCACACAGAAGGCACCCCAGCCGAGAGTCAAACTTGAGAACCTCTTCCTGTGAGGTGACAAAGCAACCCGCTGCATCACTTCACCGTCTATAAAGTGAGGGGGAAACTGTATATGTCTAATTCTGATTAAGTCTCCTGAATAGATGAAAGCACTCCTGGTTATTTATTTTGTTTTTGTTTTTAAATGCTTAAATACACGTTTTTTTTTTGAACTTTTCATGCTGACAGTTCCTTCATCCACTCATCTGAAGTTTTTAAGTTATTATACCTATTGTATATGACAGCTTTTTTTAATGACTTTTTCCAGCTTTTGTGTTACATGCTCCCATTAATGTTTGGCAGGCTGATCCTTTATACAGTTGTTTCTTGTCATCTCCATTTCAGCCTATGTCACATTTTACAAGACATTTTGATTTAAGTAGCTTAAACACATAGAAATATGCACATCTTCCAATAATTAACTTTAACTCTCCTGATAGGAACAATTGTTCCAAATCGGCAGCTGCACCCACAGACATTAGTTAAACTAAAATTAAGGTTATCCATGCTAAGCCACATGTTGTAGTCTGTGCTCCTACTTACACTAATTGGCCTTTGTTCTTGCCTAATCTGCATCCCCCCTCCCAGATGTGAAAAACAACTTGTATACTTTCAGAAAACACTAATGTTTAGGCCTAAGAAAAACTGCACCAGCTATTTTTAAATATAACTAAACTGTACACTGTTCTAGTAAATGCTTTAAAGTATCTGGTCATCAGAAAAGCTGCTATCTCTTATTCCCTTGCAATAATTTAAAACTTTATTTTTTACTTAACTGCTTGCTCTTGTAAATTTTAGTTTTATGCTTCTTCCATTAAACAATGTCCAGACCTGCCTTCAACTTCAGTCAGCCTGTTTCCATGCAAACAAGAATAAAATGTACAGGTACTCTCAGCTGCAAATCTTCTCAACTGGCAGTGAACATATTTGCTTAAAGAAAATATTCATTACATTGTGCTCTTTCATTTAAAAAAAAGAAAAAGAAATAAATTTGCTCACACAAAAAACTTTTCACTAGATTAAGCCAACAGCATTAATCCAGACATCCACCTATGCAAAAGCAAAAGAAGACATTTCAATTGTACACATATCAGTGCTCTTTTACACACCCCACCCCGACAGGGCAAGATTACAACCTACTGACTTAATATGTACTTTTTCCCAGACTTTCTTCTTGTTTTATATTGTAATGCCTATATTTTTAAAACTAAACAAGAAAAAAAGTACCCATTTACCACTTACTTTAGTATGTTTATTGCATAACAATCACTAAAAATGCTTTACTATATAACATGAAATTTATACCATGAAATGTTTTACACAAACATTGTTAACTAAAATTGTTTTGCACAGTGACTTTTCCCCATTTCCCTCTTTTTTTCCCTTTAGTGTCCTTACAAACATTAATGACATGAAGTGAGTAATATGTATGTCAGTCCCCCAAGAAGTTTAACAAAGTCAACAAAAATCCAAGCTTTCTCAGCCACTTTTTCTTCTAAGCTATATTTCACAAATGTGATGCTTTATAGTCTCATATTTATTCATTAATTTCAGTGTTGCTGGTCTTCTTCCTGTTCATCTCTAATTCCCAACCGCAGATTCCAGTTGAAGTCCAAGGTATCCCGAATTCTTTAAGTCAACCCCTGTGCTTTTTCCATCTCTCAAGCATTTTCTTTTGAAACACTGGAAAAGGTTTTACTGGCAAAGTCTCTCTATGAGCCTTATCATCAGAAGAATGAGAAAGAGAGACTCCTTCTGTATGATGGCTCACCCCCTGTTGGACAAACTTTTTTATTTACCTCTTAGCCTGTTCCGCATCAAAAAATGACTTTGATCCTCTAGGAAAAATATGCTGAAGATGTCTGGATATACCAGCTTGAACCTCACAGCCAATTGCTTGAATACATTTGCTTCTCTTGAATAATTATTTTCAAACCAACACAATGCCTCCAATTTTTAACACTTTACCCTTCTGCCACAGTGTTGTCAGAATCAACTCTTTCTGCTGGTGAGATTGCCTCTTTACTAACACAGGTCTGCAGCATACACATAATGTGCCCTTTCAATTAACAATTTCTGCCTATTCCTTCCAGTTTCTCTTAAGTTTTCACTGTATGTTCTCTGTCTTTTAACGCTACCATTTTGAAAACTCTTCTGGAACTCTTACAGCCAGCCTTTTCTTCAATTTGCCCTCTGATTTTTGAGTTTTATCAGGTCATTTGAATAGCTGTTTAAATCTTATTCAATTTTCCCCAACCTTTTATTTGAGTTGATATACTCCTCCAATCTTTATGTTTCATTTATTTTAATCATTTCTGAACACATTTGACTTATTTTTTCCTCTAAATTACTGGAAGCAATCTCTTGTACCAGAGCTGGAGCTTAAGCTGATTTTTGCTTAACAGCTACAGAATTCTTCCCAGCCAGTGTTTTCTCTTCACCTTTTCTAGCTGATTTTCTTCCAGGCTCTCTTCCCCTCTGCTGGCAACCAGAGAGTGTATGTAGCAGCCAGTAACGGAATTTTACTGATAAACAGGCAAATTACTGACAGTTATCTGTCAACTTCTACTTTCACACTAGAAGAGTTGAAATTAAGCTGTTGATCAGGGTGCAGTCATCTTAGAAAGCCTCTGTACTTCAGAAAACCACTCTCTGATGAGGCACCTGGTTCTGTCCCTTAGCCAGTTTATCCGTCTTGCCACATAGAGATGTACTTGCAATGTGTTTAACTTACTAAGTATGCTAGCAATAGGCAGATTGTCAAAAGCACTAGCCAAGACCATGGCTTTGCATATGACACTTGTCAGCTTGATGGGCCTATGATTACTGGGAGTCAATGGTAGGACCACCCTTGTGGAGTGGCATCACCACTGCTGGATGCCAAACTTCAGGGATAAAGCCAGTGGCTAAACTCAGGTTAAACAATGATTCTGCCAGGACTTGCTTGACACTGTTTAATAAAGCTTCAAGTATGTCATCAGATCTCATGGAAGTACTTTCTCTTCAAGGGTACCTTTGGTGCATGATCTTTGGTAATGATGAAGAGATTTGAGGGCTTTGGGGATAAGTATGTTTTGACCAGTCATTTCTAGGGTGAAGCTGACACTGAATTTGTTAGCTAGTACACTGGTAATGCTCAATGGGTCGGAGAAGGTGGTGCCATCTTGAATAAGCCCTGCACAATGTTGGTCCTAACATAACTAAGCAAAGATCTGTAATTGTTCTTAGCTTCAGATGTTAACATCCATTCAAAGTCTAACTTAGTGTTCTTAATAGTGCTTTTTTTTGTTTTTAAGTTTTTAGCCAATTTCTTACAGTTGCCCTTGATTTGAGGGACATTAGAGCTGCTGTACACTTAAGTGCTTTTCTTTTATTATACAATTTATGTTGTTGGACCACCAGGGTGGTTTGCCTTTAAACCTCCCATTATATTTAGATCTGGTAGGTGCTTTCAATTCTATACATTTTTCAAAGTTGACATAAAACTCCTGTGCCGCTTCTTGCTGAGGGAATGAAGGGTGTTATGCTGGAATAAATGAAATTTTAAATGTCATATAAATGATTTTATGCTAATATAATGACAATTAAGTAAAAAGGTATTCCAGATCCTTACTACACACTGCTTTACACAAAAGAAGTTCACCATAACACTCAAAAAGGAACAATACAAATCAAAATATCAGACCATGGCAGTGAACACCTCTGGACCAATGCATCTATGCCTATGGATAAAAAGCCATACATTAGTCCTCTCTGAGATTTCATTAAGGAACTTTTATGCAGTAACACACCTGTGTTCACCTACAGAAAGCACATAAGTGTGCTAGTCTATCTCTGTGGGATTCAGTATAATAGTGCACTGAACTTGACTCCACAGTTGATCCAAATGTTAGCAATATTAACTATTCAAATAGCAAATGAAAAATGTTTTTTCACCGACTGGAAAGATATACATAATGTTTTACTTCTGACAAACAAACTCAGCAAAGATGGCCATTACTGCACCTGGCACACTGAGCAGAACTGTCTTGCATTAACAACAGGATGTTCAACTACTAACAGCAACCAAGACTTACTGGGTTTCATTTAAACACTGTGTTGAATTTGACTCCATCACATTACTTTCTCAAAAGGTTGGCATGCTAGTAATGGCATGCTATAAATGAAAAATACACAGAAACAGACAGACGCACATTTTTTCTAGAAAATATATACATGCTTTTCACTAATGATGGAATAATTCAGAAAAATAAATATTATATAACAGATAATGTTAATATCAGACTCTGCATATTTTGCAGAAGTTTTACATAACACCTGCAATGGAAAGATGGCCGATGCTCCATGTCTGATAGCTACTGTGGTAGTGAACACTTTTGAACCAATGGATCTGGTGCATATGTATACAAAGGTCACATCTCATTTTTCTTTGAGATTTCATTATGAAACTTTTAGGCAGTAATAAAAAGAGCAGCCAGCCACAAAAAAAATCCTGTTCGACCTTTTGGGATTTCAGAGCAGGATACTTTAGAGGAAAAATAAATAAATTAATTTTAAAACACTAAATTAGTTGCTGAAAACTGTAATCCTAACTATGAAAACTGCAGATGAAACAACCCATATTTTATTTTCTAAGAAAACTATACATGATTTTTACTTATAATGTGTATGAAATAGGAGTATTTTGTAGAAGAGCTGGAATGGGGTGACAATGATGTTCTCACTAATGAATACAAAAACTACAAAAATAGTATTGATCGTGAATGAAGCAAGCCTGGAAGTTATATGAACCAATTTAAGGAATCTGACTAGCTTGATGTATTTATGAAATGCATAGTAGTAGTTACAATGTATGAAACAGTTTCTGCAAGACTAGCTGGCACATACTAAGCCTGTGATGTGTTAGACTTGGAATAAGGCAGTTGAAATGGTAAAACAAATCGAGCAGATTGAGCAGCACTTAACTGGAATGGAAGATACGGCAAGAAAGCAAACTTCTAGACTGCATTGTTTTTTTTTTGAAAGGTAAGGAAGGGATGAATCGGAAAACAATACATGAAAATCATTAAAGTGGAGTGGTCAGAATTCACAAAACATTTGCTCTGAATAGCACTTACTGTAGCTAGAACCGGAAGCCAAATATGGGAAATTTAGAATACTGACAATTTTTTTGACATTATGAGAAAGAACAAGGTATTACACAAGTTGTGGCAAGCAAGTGGAACATTCTCAGTGGCAGGCAGATCAGTTTTTGTACTGTATCATGTTTCTGAAGTGACAAACACTGCTTATGACTTACATAAGTGATAAAGGAGTCCAACTGATGAAAACTGAAATTCAAACTGTCATTCCCTGCTACTTTGAAAGTGCTCTAGAATGGTAAACTGCTGACTTCCAAGAGTTAGGATAAAGCAATTGGGAAAATAACTACCTTTAGAACAAAAGGCAAAGAGAATGTGAAGCTTAAGGATGCTGATGCAAGGCTTATCCAGCAAAGAGACAGGAAAGGTTAAAGATGGTCTCAGTACTGGGCAGTGACTATATTCAAAACTTAATGTAGTTCTTCCAAGTGTGTGGGATACTACCCAGTTTTATACATATTTCATTGCAAGCTATGGTTGTTAGTAGCATTAATAACTTTCATGCTAGTTACAATTTGTGTGACTTTAAAGTGTTAATAAAAGTTTGTGAACGTATACTTAATTCCAATTAAAATATCGAGTTTTCCAAGACATGATGAGCATCATGTAAAAATATACTCTAAGAGTTTCAATTAGAATGTTGTGAAGTACTGACTACTTAAAAAAAAATCAATAAACCAGAATAATCATACGATGTGAGGGGTTTTCCATTACATACTTGTTTTTCTTAAAGGTTCTTAGCAAAAGAGAAATGCAAGGCTGATATGTGCCTATGTACTGGGTAAACAACTGTTTTCATATATAGTGATGGTAATTCTTGTAAGTATTAAGGATATCACCTAATTCTATAAATATGTTGTTCAAATGTTTGTTAACAAATCTGAGCATCTTCATTCTAATTTTGATTTAGGTAATCTTGAAGTGTTAATCAGTATACTTTCTACAGAGCTTATTTTAATTTATTATTATTTGTGACAGTCTGAATGCAGAAGCATGTGGTAAGAATTAACCATATGAAAATATATATTGTGAATTTTAGTAATTATATGGTAAAGTATTAACCATTTTAGTAAATAAGCACAGATAAATATGCAGCATGAAGTTTCTCTTCCATAGAGATGTTAGTCACTGAAGTCAGTATGTTTATTCAATAACAGCATTTATTAGAAGGTAGACTCTTGTATTACACAATTTATATTCTGTATACATAGAGTTTAATTGCATGCATACATTAAATTAGACAAAGATTTTGTATGTAAACAAAGTGAAGCTACGGATACGAATTGATAAAATGATTGTATGAAAATACAACTCTAGGCTATAACCAAAATATGATGAGGTACTCACCATTTTAGTGAATAACTTGGAAGAACATTACAATATGCAAATGTTTCTTATCTCCTTATGTCCTATTTTATGTTTAAAAGCAAGTAACAATGAAGTTATCAACACAGTATGACAGAGTATTTCAAAAGTTTAACTTTGGATTAAAGAAAAATAGTAACTAACTACAATTAAAGTATAGCTAGGCATATGAACTAATGAAACAGCAGTATGAAATTGTAAAATATGAATTATAACTCAAACATGGGAAATACAAACCATTCAAGTGAATACTAACTTGGATGAGTAATTGAATACAAAGAGGTCTTCATATACTGGATGATAAAGCCTTAGCAAAACTTTTGTTGTGCAACAGAAACTTTTACTGTTCAACTTTTAAGGAATGCAAATTACACTGTCCACTGTGAATGTGTAGAATAAATAAATAAATATAGCTTAATGGAATGAGCATCCGATGAAGGGATCAACACAGTTTCAGCACCACACTATCACAGGGCAATGTGGTGCCTTGTTTTGCTGATGGAAGGTCTTGGGACAGAGGGCAGAATGTACTGCATTATAAGAAAAAGGTATACAGAACAAAATAATTCAAAAGAAGGTTGCAGAATTTAGTTATGAGAAATGGTGTAAACTGATAATAAGTGGACAAGGCATGCAATAATGATTACAGATGTTAAGAATGAGGTGGCAGCAAAAGGATTTGCTTGAGTTAATGATGCATCCATCTTTTGCTTCATATAAGATAGACACCTGATTCAAAAAAAAAAATAAGTGACTGATTTCTCTCCATAACAAGTAAAGTTAAAATGGTTAGAAATATATCCTAGGAAGTACAAAATTATGCATTAAGAATGAGATAAATGCTGTTATCATCAAGGCTTATGAAAATATATGCAATATGATGGTATGTCATTTCATTTGAAATGTAAATGTTGCAAATATGTTGTTTAATAACAGCAATACAGTAGTTGGTTTTACAAAAAAGCTATTCTATCCTTAAGGATTTCACTGTATCTCAATTTTGATTAACAATGCAGCCTTTGCCAGCCCCGGGAATGTAAGCCTCATCTTCTGTAGAATAACAGAGATTTTGCAATGCCTGGTGAAATTATGACATTTGCTACCTGTGTATAGTATGCCTTACGCAGAGGAGGAGGTCATCTTTGGTCCAAATGTCTGTGTGGAGCAGGAGTGTTCCATAGCTTTTATTGTGTGGTACACTCTAAAACAAGTTTGACTCAGTAACATTATAGTCTGGGTGGTAATCCCATATTTGCTGATGATCTCTGCATAACTGTAAGAGTTTGGCACAGCAAATCCTACAAAGCTATGTTTGGTTATTTTTCTTACAGAATGGTGGTATCCTCAGTGGGAAGAATCTGTCCAAAACGTAAAGACCTTTATCAGTATGGGACTGGCAGACATGCTTGGTGGGATGATTCTGGTCTATCCCCCAAATATCCTATATAAGCTGCACTATATTATTATAATATGAATAAATACCGCCTCTTTTTTGTAGTTTAGAAAGTAGTTAATATACAGGTACAGCCAAAATGTGGAAAATAGCATCTTACAGGTTTCATAGGTTAGCACTAGGCTAGTTGCCCTTGCAGGCCATTTTAACTCAAGCCAATTTCCTGTTTGGTGCTTGAATTAACCTATCCCATTTGGTGTTAGATTGGACTTACCCATCCCTTGGTTGATAAATATATTACCTGTAGTGAAAATAACTGGGATCATACCATAGATAATTTGAGGGGGACCCATAAGTGGGATAAAGCATTTAGGTGCTACCTCTCTCCATTAGCAGTACAGGGGGCAGACCTGGGGTAACTTCTGTAATAGCCAACTACAGATCCACGTTATGCTTGAATATGGACAGGAAAGAGATTTGTTTTACACAGATGGGGAGTCTGTTCTAGAGCACTGGTAACCTTGGTAAGATATACTTGCCCACCAAAACATTTTGATGTTGCAGAAGAGGTTTAGATCCCTAGACCTAGTATTTCTACTCCCACTTCCTGCACCATCTCCTAGTCTTCTGGGCACAGTCATAACTTCAGAAAATTTGGTCATTCATATCCTCTTATCAACTCTCTCCATTTTGCTACTGACTGCCATTATCCCTTGTGCTACATGATACTATTTGATCCTGGTGTAATAGTTTGCACACATTTTTGGATAGCCAGAAGCCATATAAAGAATAGTTGCATAAAATCTTACCATAACTGTAGATATCCTTCTCTTCCATATTGCAGTATATCAAAATCTTGGTTTATCCTCTACTTGCTACCCGAACGTCCAGGCAGTATACAAAAGCTTGTAGTCACTGCTAGGTATGTGGGAGGTATGACATTTGCCTAGGGAGTGTGAGCCATAAAAGTGACGTCTGCACATACCTTTCCTCAGAAATGAACACCCCAGTCAGACTCCTGTCCAATGATAGCTGTATAAGTCCTGTGCCATCCAATAAGGATTAGTTTAGATGGAAAGAAGGGGGTAAGAAGGGAGGGAATAAATACTGCAACATGGAAGAGAAGGACATCTACGGTTATGGTAAGATTTTACACAACTATTCTATTTCCTCCTATTCTCATGTTGCAGTATTCCAAACTCTTGGGTGAGTGCCAAAGCTCACAGGGAAGAAGAGGGTGGTGGTATGGAACTGTTCTCCATGAAGCCATGAAGGATTACCCTAGCAAACCCCGGTCGGGATCTGGAGATGTGATCCAACCTGCAGTGTTTGGTGAAGGTATGGGCAGATGTCCCTGTAGCTGCCTCCAGAATGGATGCAGTGTCCAGTCCTTTGAAGAAGGCCCCTGATGAAGCCATGGCTCTAGTGGAGTGGGTCTTAATTTTTGACTTAAGTTGCTTCCCATGGAATGTGTAGCAAAAGGAAATAGCCTTGGAAATCCAAGCAGAAAAGGCCTGTTTCGTCACTGCCTTTCCCAGAGCTTTGAGGCGAAAGGAGACAAATAGTTGCTCTGATTTCCTAATGGCCTTAGTCTTGTCAAAGCAAAATCTCAGTTTGTGAACATCAAGGGAATGTAAGACTTTCTCACTGTTATTTTGGGGGTGAGGAAACAAGGTGGGCAGGCGGATACCTTGATTTAAGGACAGCATGTTGACCACCTTGGATATAAAGGAGGGGCTGGTCCTCAGGGTCACTCTATCCTTGTGGAAGATGAGGAAGGTAGGAGTTGCCATGAGGGACTGGAGCTCTGAAACTTCTGGCTGATGTCAGGGCCACGAGGAGTACAGTTTTCCAAGTACAATGTTTCAGAGATGCCTCAGAAGCTGGTTCAAAGGGGGCAACA
Source organism: Protopterus annectens (assembly GCF_019279795.1). Lineage (NCBI taxonomy): Eukaryota > Metazoa > Chordata > Ceratodontiformes > Protopteridae > Protopterus > Protopterus annectens. Next base: position 1,239,932,503 of record NC_056729.1, read on the forward strand.
GTGAGTTTCTCTAAAACATAATTCAGATCCCATGAAGGTGGAACTGGCCTCCTGGTGGGGCCTGAGATGTAGTGCTCCCATAAGAAATAACTTTGGAGGGAGATGGGAAGCTAGAGGGGGATTCAAGAGGCAGACAGGCTGAAAAAGCAGCAAGGTGGGCTTTAAAAGAGGAATATGCCAACCCTGCTTGCAAGAGTTAAAAGACAGGACTACACTTAAGGGACCTCACTTTGAAATGGGTTGAGCTGTCTTTGTAGACACCACATGGATAATTTCTTCCATTCAGACAAATAAGATCTAGTGCTAGGTTTCCTGCCTGGCCTCCTGCAGGACTGTACCAGATGAGGAAGGATTAGGGATCCCTTGTCCTGTGTGAGAAGGTCCACTCTGAGGTAAATTGTGATGATTGCCCCTGGTTAAATGCAGAAGAAGGGGGAACCAATGCTGTCTTGGCCAAAAGGGAGTCACCAGCAAGATTTTTAGTTTGTCCTGCTGGATCTTCAGCAAGACATTTTGAAGTAATGGGAAAGGGGTAATGCATTTAGAAACATCTCCTTCCATGAGATTGAAAAGGCATCCTTTGCCCATGCTAAAGGACTGGGTAGCCTGGTACAAAACAGTGGCTGTTGTCTGTTCAGAGGGGAGGCAAACTGATCGATTTGTGTTGTACCCCTCCTGTGGACAATGTCCAGAAACACATCCCTGTGAAGCATCCATTCATGGGATTGTGACATGAACCTGCTCAAGTTGTCTGCCTGAAAGCTCTGAGCTGAAGGGATATAAACTGCCTGCAGGAAGACTCAGTGTTGGGTTGTCAGGTCCCAGGCTTGGAGAGCAGGTCTGCAAAGCAAACAAGATTTGGTTCCACCCTGTTTGTTCACATACCACAGAACTGCAGTATTGTCTGTGAGCAATTTCTGGGGACCTTGTTTTAGAGCATGAAGGATGGTTGTCAGGGTAAATAGGATAGCTCTCATTTCCCTGATGCTGATGTGTTCGCACCTGAAGGTGTGTTACCAGGAACCCTGTACTTTCAGGCTGCTTAAAGTAGCCCCCCAGCCCAGATCTGAGGCATCTGTGTACATTTCATGAACTGGGGCAAAGGGTTGTAATGGAAGTCCTAGGCTGAGTGTGACTTGGTTCAACCCCCACAGAATCGTCTTCCTTAGGCAAGGACAGAAGGGGATGCTGAAGTCCAAGGGGGGGTGAGTATTGTGTCCATGTGGACCTTCATCTACCATTGTAGTTTTCTCATGTGATGTTTTGCCAGAGGCAGCATAGGTATAGTGAAAGCCATATGACCCAGCAGTCTGAAGTATTGTATGGCTGTCAAATCAATGGCTTTGAGAACAGAGCCCAGATACTGCCTCAGGGTTTCCACCTTTTGGGGTGGAAGGAATGCCCTCATGACATCTGTCCTTATCCTGCAGCCTAGGAAAACTTGGTCCTGGGAAGGACTCAGGTTGGACTTGTGGAAGTTTATGTTGAATCCCAGTGCCTGCAGGGCAGAAATGACTTGGTGGAGTTGGTTCTGTAGGGATCTGGAGCATTCTCTGTCTGAATCAGGAGGTTGTCCAGGTATGGAAAATTCTGAATCCCTTGGACCCTGCAATAAGCAACGACTGGAGCCAGACACTTGGTGTCTTGGAGCTATAGGAGTCCAAAGGGCAAGGCCAAGAACTAAAAATGTAAGGAACCAATAGCAAATCACAAATATTTCCTGTAGTTGGACCTTACAGGGATGTGGAGTTACGCTCCTTTATGTCCAAGATAGCTAGAAATCTCTGAGGTATCAGTAAGGAAAAATGGGTCTGAAGGGTAAGCATAAGAAAGGTGGGTACCTGTAAGAAAAGACTGAGGTGAGAGACATCCAGGATAGGTCACCAAGGTCCATCCCCTGGGAACTAGGAAAAGCCTTGAATCCCTTTCCTTTTTCTGCCAGAAGAACTGGTTGCATGGTTCCTTGTGAAAGGAGGCTGTCTATGACTGGAAAAGGGAAAGTTGATCTTTGGCTGGGGAATGCCCCTGGGAGAAGGGGAAATGATCCAAGTCATAAATTAACCCTTTTCTATATAAATTGTAGCTTGCAGCAGATCTCCCACCATGCCCCAGGATTCCCACTCCTCATTTCTTGATACACTGGAAAATATTAGGGTACAACCTAATACCCTAATAATGGACGATTTCAACTACCCCACCATTAACTGTGAAAACTACTCATGTACCAACTCTTGTGCTCAACGTTTTCCGGAATTCATAAATTCGAATGCCTTAGATCAAATTATCCATACCTCCACCAGGGGCAGCAATATCCTAGACCTGGTCATTACCAACATGGGCAACCGGTGTTCCACACCAGAGGTCAAATCCTCGGTCAGATCTGATCACAAGCAAATCAGCCTAGACATCCACATCCCAGCCCCACCTCCCATTAGGGAAACCACCGTAAAAATTTTTTCCAAAGCCAACTTCACGCTTCTTAAGACAGAAGTGGCAAGCTTCACGACACCCATGCTGACGGACAATAGAGATACAACTGCTGAATCCTATACAATTGCACTTTACAAGCACTTACACGAGTGCATGGATTGTGCAATCCCTAACAGAACCAAGATGCTATCCTCCAAAAAAAGGAAGCCAATCTGGTGGTCCCCTGCTATAAACAAACTCTACAATAGAAGAAAGAAACTGATGCAAAAAAAGAGTAAAATCTGAGTGGAGGAACTCCAGGTTGACCTCAGTAAGAAGCTGCTATCCCTAATAAAAATCCTAAAAGCTAGTTACAAAAACAAAATCTCCACTGATTCTAAAGACAACCACAAAGCATTCTATAGCTATGTCAAAAATCTCAATGGCAACACTCAGATCTGCTCTGAGTTACAGCACAATGGCACCAAATACACAGAACCAACTGATATTGCCAACATCCTGGCAGATAGGTTCAGTGCTAACTTTACCCCTCTCTCATCCCCTAAAGGGCCCATCTCTATACCGGAAGAATGCAAAGTTCCTGTAATCACGGCAGCACAGGTAAAAAACACACTCTCCAAAGCCAAGAACACAGCATCCATGGGACCTGACAACATCCCAGGCTGCATTCTACCTGAACTTCAGAACAAACTGGCACCCCACCTAAGTACCATGTTCAATCATAGCCTCACCTCGGGCTTTGTGCCCACTGAATGGCGCACAGCAACGGTTATCCCACTACACAAAGGGGAGCCACCACGGACCCCGGGAACTACCTCCCCATTAGCCTGAAGAGCCTGGTCTGCAAGGCTATGGAGCATATCATCATGGAACTTATAAACAATGACATTGGTGATCTCCAAACTCTGGACCCTACCCAGTTCGGGTTTGTAAAAGGCAGATCATGTTTCCTAAACCTGATGGACTTTTTTGAAGCGGTCACCAAAGCTGTAGATGAGGGTAAGGTGGTACACACAGCCTATCTAGATCTCGCCAAGGCTTTCAACACCACCCCCCCAACTCTGGAATTACAGACCAACTCACTAAACTAGGTATAAACCCTATGTCACAAGACGAGTTGCCAACTGGCTCACTGACCGAACCCACACTGTGAAAGTAGCAGACTATAAATCCAACTTCAGACCAGTGACAAGTGGAGTACCACAGGGTTCAGTCTTAGGTCCTCTCCTGTTTGGTATCTACTTCTCTGAAGTACAGGCTAATACAGAAGGTCTTTGGCTAACAAAGTTTACAGATGACTACAAACTAGGAGCCATAATCAAATCTCCTAACGATGTGGACATCCTACAAAAGGGCCTCACTGAGACAGATGCCTGGTGTCAAAGCCATGGCCTCAAGCTCAATGCCAAAAAGTGCATTGTTATCCCTTTTTGGTAAAAACTCTGTACCCATGAACTACCACATAGGCTGCAGTCTACTTAACACCGAAAGTGTGATAAGAGACCTTGGGACACATGTGGACAGTAGTCTCTCCTTTGATAATCACACTGCCACAGTAGTCAGGAAATCCTTCTACATGGCACACCTCATCGCAAAAGGTTTCTCATTGTTCCCCTCTACTCATCACTCATTAGACCCATTATAGAGTACAACGCCCCTTTGGTATGTACCTCAAGACATCTACAACAACTGGAAAGGCTTTAGAAATACCTCACAAAGAGGATTACAGGCCTCAAACAGATGCCCTACGCAAATCATCTCAAAAAATTCCAGCTTTACTCTGCCGCATATCGCCTACTCAGAGGTGATCTCTGCCTAACATACAAAGCTATGTCAAACCCAGAGCTGTTGGACATGCTCCACGTAAAGAAATCCCAATCCTTTAGAGCTACAAGCTCTAAGGACCTAAACCTTGTCACCACAATAAGCAGAACATGCTGGAGGGATAGATTCCTGTCTCAAGAGACTTTCCATACTCTGGAACAAACTACCTATGTCAAACAAAGCTCCTTCGTTAGCACTCTTCAAGAAAAATCTCGATGACTGGATGGGAGATAGGAAATTCACCCCGGGGATCACTTCTGTGACTCTGCTTGACAGGGGCACAGGAAAATAATTTTCTTGGGTGGCAAAAGCCAGGGTACCATTTGGCTAGGCTTATATAGGCCCTAGGGCCAATAGCCTAGTACCTACCTATGAACAACGTTAACCAATGTGAAACAGAAGATAGTACAGTGTTAGTTTAATGGGGTGCAATGATAGCCATGGTAATATTATGCGAATAAGCAGGGGATGGATCTGAGAGGAGCTAGGGAGGTGGTTATGTTGGAGACTCGCTTGGGCATGTCTATTTTGAAGAAAGGTAGGAGAACAAGAGACATTTGAAGTTGGTATGGTTTGGAGTATTGCGAAGAGATGGGGGGAGGGAGGGAGTTCCATCATTTGGATATGGAGAATGGTAGCAGCAGGTAGCCTGGGGGGTCGCGAGGGTTTGCAGATTTGAAGGAGATTTTGTTTTTCAGATCTGAGCGTGCGATTAGGAATGTAGGGGGCTAAGGTGGTAGAGAGAGGGGCAGCTGGAAGGCTTTAAGATGAGCTTGTGGGCAGTGGTGAGTCTAAGGATGTTCAGGTAATTAAGTAGTTCAAGCCATTGCAGAGCATGGAGAGAGTGGCAGTGCTGGGATGAGGTTTGGAATTGGTGGCAAATTTTCTTACATTATTGTAGCAGGATTCCAGTTTGGATTGTAGGTTGGTTAGGAGAGGAGCACCGTATAAGAGAGGGGAGGCTAGGGTTTTTCTGGTGGTGGGGGAAGGGTAGCAGTAGAGTCTGTACAGGAGCCCAAGGTTTTGGTGTGTTTTTATGATGGCAGATTGGATATGGGTGTCAAATTTTAGATGCTCATCAAAGATAACACCAAGGAGTTTAGTGTTTGATACAATTTTGATGGGGACGGTATTCTGGCTGAGTATGAAGGAGTTTTTGTTAATAGAGGAGTTTCTAGAAGGAGAAAAGATCATCAGTTTAGTTTTATTTGCGTTTAGGGCCAGGTGATTGTTCTGCATCCAAGTTTCAATTTTCAGAAGTAGGTCGGAGCTGGAGTCTGCTGAGCAGATGATTGCTAATTTGTCTGCCTACTGGATTAGTGCAGACTCAAGGATGGTGTGGTGATAGTTACTGATAAATATGTTGACGAGCAAAGGGCCAAGAACAGAACCTTGGGGCACACCGGTGGGGTGTGTAGGAAGAGAGAGGTTGAGGATTTCCATTGTATGGCTTGTTGTCATTCTGAGAGGTAGCTGGTGAACCAGGCTATGGTGGTATGGTGGAAGGTGAGAGGTTAAGACAGGAGAGTTGAGATAGGAGTAAGTGGTGTGAGACCGTATCAAAGGCTTTGGATAGGTCAAGGAACAGGGTCAATACAAATTTGCCGAGTTACGTGCTACATTAATGGATTCGAGAAAGGAAAGGAGGGCAGTCATGGTACTATGGTCAGGGAGGAAGCTATGTTGAGTGGGGAAGAGAAGGTTATTACGTGTTAGGTATGGCATCAGATGGGAATAAATACATTTCTCCATGATTCTGGAGAGAGGGGAAAGGATGGCAATAGGTCTGAAATTGGTGGTGTCAGTGTTTTTACCTCCTTTGTGCAGTGGGATGATGTATGTATATCTCCAGATAGAAAGGACATAGGATTCACTGATGGATCTGTTGATTAAGATGGAAATGAGAAAGGCAATACTTTCAGTGAACATTTTGAGGAAGGAAGATAGCAGGTTGTCCTGTGCGTTGCGGTAAGGTTTAAGTTGGAGGAATAGTTTTTTTATTGTGCTTCTGGGGATGGGTTTAAGGTTGAAAGGGAAGGAAGGAGGTATATGATCAGAGGGGTAGGGAGGCAGGCAGGGTTGTGATTGGGGGTGAGGGAAGGAGGAGGATAATTTTATTTAGTTATAAAATCCACGAAGGAGTTGAATAGATTGGCTGTTTCAAGATCAGTAAGGTGGGGATTGGGACAGGGGTTATCTGAATTTCCTGGAAGGAGGATGGAGAAGATGGTGTTCCAGAATTTCCTAGGGTTGGTTGAGTAATCAGACTGAAGTTTAGAGTAGCATGCTTTGTGGTCTCTAGTTATTAGTTTTTTTTTTACGTAGTTGTGTAGTTGTTTGAATTCAAGTTGTGTATCGGGTTGTTTGTTGCTTTGGAATTGCTTCCATTTTTTGTCGCTTTGGAGCACAGTAACTTTAGTTTCTTTTGATAGTCACAGGGAGGTTTTAGCTTTGACACGTTTGGCTCTTAGAGGAGCATGGTTGTTGAGTAAGTTTAAGAAGGTTGCGTTTAACTAGGTGATGGCATTGTCAAGGAGCAGGATTTTTAGGGGGGTCCAGTCGGTACGTTTTAGATAGCCAGAAAAAGTTTGGGGGTTGAAGTGGGAGAGGTTATAAGTTTGCATGTAGTGGTGGTGTTTTTGAAGAGGAGAGGGGTGATGGTCTGGGAAGGCTGGCAGGTGGTCACAGAGGGTCAGGAAGGATACATGCCTTTGTGAAAAGGTTGGGATGGGATGATAAGACCCAGTCAATGATGGTGCCAGAGGCTCCCCATTTTTGTTTGGTCTGGTGGGGGAATCTATAAGTTGGGTGAAGTTGTACAGATTGATTGTGTGGGATGAGGTTTGACAGTTTATATTGGCCCAATTAATGTTTATGTCAACTAAGATGTAGGTTTCATTTTTTATGTTAGAGGAAAACCAGGACAGGATATCTTCTAGAACAGGGATGTAATTGACTGGGGGGATGTAGAGGGTGGCTATGCACAAGGATTTGTGATGACTGATTTTTAGTAGAGCTATAGTTATTTCGGCGTTGCTGAAGTTTGGGATGGGACTGGTGTATGGGGTAACTGTATAGAAGGATGTGTGGATTACGGTCACACCTCCACCTTGTTTTGTTTAGCCTGTCATTGTGAATCATTCGGTAGCCAGGTGGAAGAATATTGTTGCCTTTTATGGAGGGTTTAAGCCAGGTCTCTGAGATGGCAACTATGACAGGATGGTTGTGGGAGAGCCAGGCGTGGAAGTTAGTGATTTTGTTTCGTAGGCTTTTGGTATTGAATGTAGTAAAGCGAACAGATTTGGGTAAATGAGTGTGTGTCGGAGGGGGGTTAGTGGTTTGTGTGGTGGTAGTGGGTCCAGAGTTGGGATGGATGTTGCCAGTGATTGAGAGAAAAATTTGGTCGAGAATGTGTGTGAGGTAGGTTAATGTGGATGAAGAATTTGAGTGGTGGTAGGGAGATGGTTTATTGGTGTGAGGTTGGGAGGGTTTGATATGTGAGGTTTGGATGGGTAGGATTTTGGGTTTGAGAAGTAGGGTTGGGTTGGGCTGGAAGAGTAGAATTCATGAGTTATGGAGGTGAAGGGAGGTGTGGTAGTGTGCTGGAAACTGGATGTAAAGTGTGATGCGGAGGTATGGAAGGGGTGAGGTAGTTGTGTAAGAAGTGCAAGGTAAATGAGAAAGGTAAGTAGGGCTGAGAGGTGTGTAAGGTTTAGTAGATATGTTCTGGTGAAGGGCAATGTTTAGGTTGAGTGGTGAGTTTAAGTGTGTAATGCATGTGGGGAAGGGGTATAGAGTAACTGGCTGGTAGGAGCTGTGGGTGGTTTTGGGGAGGAATAAATGTACAGATGGTGGGGGTGGGTGGGAATTAGGGGCAGGGTAGGGGAACGGTGTGAGCCCATAAGGCGAACGGAGCGGGGAGAGCCAAAGAAGCAGCTGTGTTCTGACTGCAGAAACAATCCGTTAAGACACAGTGCAGGTCAGTATGTACAGTAGCCTCAATTAGATTAGATTAAGTTAAAGGGAAAGGCTATCTTCTATTAGGTTAGTCAGAAAAATTGCAGTTTAGGTACCTGCATATACTGGATATCTATCTCTGACACTGACAGGGTATAACGTTATACTTAGGCAGCCATTTGTATCATTCTGGATGTACAGAGAGAAGATTATGTAGTAAAGGATGAAAGGTTAGGAAGTGACTACATAGTTCTCCTGTTTGCTTCGCTGCTGAGGCAGACAGCAGTAACTATGCTAAAATAGATAAGAGGAGAAAGCAGGGGAAGGGGTGGGTGGATCTGATCCAGACGTTTGTACTCAAAACCTACTGTATTCACGTAGGCTAAGCAACCAAATTACAGTATTCCTTATCAGGATGGATATACATACATTATTGGGCCATTGGGTCATCACTGTTTGCAGTTAGGTGATGGTCCCAGGGAGGAAAACTGATCTGCAAGGGCCCACTGTAAGGTCTTCTCAGGGGGATTAGTCTGTATGGCAATGGAGAAAGAGATCTGGTTAGTGAAATACAGGTAGGGGAGGAGGAGAAAACAAGCTAGTACAGGTTATATATATATGAAGAAAACTTGATTGCACATGACACAATGCATTCACTTTATTGCAAATTGTTGCAGTCATCAATGAAATGACAGTCGGTCTAAATCCCAAGCTGTGGGAATGGCTAGTGCAATAACAGCATGATGTTGCTGCTACTCCTGTAACCTACGGAGATTACCTGAAAGGCTACTGGTATCCTGCACATGACACACAGGAAGCTAGTTTCCCAAACTCTCCCTTAAAGATAAAAAAATGATCATCAGCTGCTTCATCCTGTTCCTCAAGTCAACACCAACAGCAGCCCAAGTCCATTCTCAAACTCAAATCACTTGTGGCACAGGCAGATGCCCTATCTCTGTGTTATCAAGAGCAAACAAATGACTAGGTTAGTTTCCTTTTAGTGTGGAGGGTACCTGAAACCTTCTTTCTCACAGAAATGCAGAAATTTCAGTATATGCACAAAATGATCCCTACCCATGATGGCCATGTAAACTTGGTGCTAAAAGCAGGAGATCAAGGGACCAATAGTTATACAACTGTGGCTTCCTAATTATTCCAGTTAGGAGGAATGTATCCAGTAATTCATGCAGTTCTGATGGAGACAGGAGATTCCAGGATGTATAGGGCATATTTGCTTGACAGTGATATAACTTGGTGTTGAAAGTAGTGACCAAGTAGTCGTATGGGTGTGTCTTCCTAGTTACTCTAGTTAGAAGGAACGTGTCTAGGAATACATTTAGTTTTGATGGAGACATGGAATTCCAAAATGTATAGGGTAGATTTTCTTTCCTCAGAAACTGAGATGAGTAACAGTTTGTTTTGACACAAATTACTGCGATGAAGTACTCATTGCCATCCAGGTCATTCTCATAAAAAATATTTGGAAATGTTCAAGTGCTACTGTAAATCCAACAAGTTTGATGTTAATGCCAGGACTGCTATTGCTCTGAAAACTCTGTCAGATTCAAATAATGCAATGGTTTGAGTGACCTGGCTGTTGCTAGCTAATAAAGTAAATGTATGCTGGGAATCTGCCCATGTAGATGGCTTGTCTCCACTTTGAAATCTTCCCCTCATTTTCACTACGTCCCTAACACTGTGTTGGAACATGAGGGGACCTACACAGTCTTTCATATTTTATCTATGCTAAACATACGTTACAAAAGCCTCCTTTGCATGTACTCCTCAAGATAACTTGTCAGCATATGATGATATACTTGAGTGACTTAGAAGATGAAATTTCACCAGAGCCATTGCCAGGAATTATACCCTCAGATACACAAACAGCAGTTACCTTTTTTTCTGAGACCCCTTTAAACGCCAGCATGTTCACTGACAGGAGGTAGATTTGAAGATGACATGATGGTAAGGAAGAGGCTGGGCATATATTCAGGAGACAAGATGGAAGGGCACTGCAGCAAAACCACTTGGCTTGGGATCCAACTACACAGGAGGAGGACATACTACCGATGGTGTGAGAATTCGGGTAAGAGAGGCTTTAGAAGAAAGTGAAGGATGTTATCAGAATTAGTGACAGATTCATGGCAATCAGACAACAGTCCAATGGCAGGGCAGTACTCATAATCTTAGCATATGCCCTCACAGCACAGTTGTGAGGAAAACAGTGCATTCAGACAGCAGTTACAGGACCTACTACATTGAAAAAGACAAAATGAATTTGTGTTGATAGCAGGTGACCTGAATACAAATATCGGGACACAGAACAGGATATGAGGACCCCAAATGGGTAGGAAAAAAGGAATAAAGGAGAGGCCATTCTAGACTTCAGAATGGAAAATGGTTTGATGATGGCCAACACACGGTTCAGCAAGAAAGACAGTCACAAGATGTACAACAGTGGTCATCATGCAACTCCAACAGATTTCCTCCCAGTAAGGAAAGAGCACTGGGTTAAAATCAGTGATTGCAAAGTCATTCCCAATGAATCAGTCAGCTTGGAGCTTAAATAGTTGGTTGCCACAATTTTCTGTCAGCAGTGGTTTGAGAAGACTAAGGTCAACAGAGACTAAGCTGAAGACCTAGAAGATGACTGAAGACAAAGAACAAAATCTTAAGGAATTACTCAGGGTTATAGCACCTCAGGAAGCAGAGAAAGTAGGTGGAGTTGAAGAATAGCAGTGCCTCAAACAGTAGTGGGTACTACAGAACAGCTATGCAGCTGAAATAGGTATGGAAATAAATTACACAAGGAAAGCAGATGGTGGACTGCAGAAGTCCTGGAAGTTACCAAAAGAAATGAGGAAAGTAGGAAAAAGTGGGAGACAAAGACAATCCATGCTAAGAAGGAATACTGGTTTGCTAACAAGGAGGCTAAGAGAAGAGTTGCAATAGCAAAGAAAAATATACCAGGGCTTTCTATAAGCTTCTGAAAAGTGACTTGGTAGATGGCACAAAGGAAGTATGTCAGACTGCAAGGTAAAGACAGAAAAATAACGACAGTCAGACACCCTTCATAAGGGCTGCCAGCAACAACCTGCTCACCAGTCCACAGGACAAAGACAGATGGCAGCAGATTCCAAATGAAGAAAACTCCACGGAAACTTACTGCCCCAGAGATATCCTGCAATGAAAAAGCAGAGGAGCCAAACTCAGATGCAGTAAGAACAGCATTAAGGAAAATGAAGTCAGGGAAAGCAGCAGGCTCAGACGAGGTCACAGAAGATATGATCAACATGTTGGGTGAGATGGGGGAGAAATGGCTCCTGAGGGTGCTCGTTGCATGGAAAGAAAGGCACATCACATATGACTGGAAAATAGGCATATCAAACTCATGTCACACTGTATGAAAGTTCTTGGGAGGGTGATTAATAAACAAATATGCAGATTAGTAGAAAGAAAAATGGGAGATGAGCAGTTCAAATTCAGTGTGAAATGAGACAGATAGTTGACAAAAAGCTAGAGAGGAAAATGGGAGATGAGCAGTTCAGATTCAGTGTGAAATGAGACAGATAGTTGACAAAAAGCTAGAGATGAAGAACGTGTCCAACTGTGCATTCCTAGAGTTGAATTAAGCAGATCCCAAGAAAGACGATTTGGGAAACCTTGTGGTGGTTCAAAGTCCCAGGAACATTGGTAGGATTAGTGCAGGCCATGTAGAAGCACCTAATGACTCAAGTATGAATAGTGTTTGGTCTCACAAAGGGGTTTCCAGTGTGAGTGATTGTGCACCAGGGTTCAGCTTTGTGCCCACTGCTGTTCATACTGGTGATGGACATCATTTGCAAACAGGTTGGAGGGGAGAGTTCAACACAGCTGCTGAATGATATTACAAGCAGACTCTTGAGAAAGAACTTCAGCAAAGGGTAGGGGAATGGAATGCACGTGGGTTGAAAATAGGTACAGATAACAGTTGTAATGACAGCAAATGGGGGAATCAGAAGAAGCTGAGAATTGTGATAGAAGGGAAAATAACAGAACAGGTTAAAAGCTTTAATCATCTGGTAAGGGTGGCTGAGGAAAAGAGAAATCTGAATAAGAGGGTCAAAGGTAGAATCAGAGGGATGCCAGCCAACTGACAGAGTCATGTGTATGACAGAAGAATGCTAAAGACACTGAAAACGAATGTGTTCAGATCAGTGGTGCAACCAATACTACTGCATGGTATAGAAAACTGGGCAGTAAAGGCATAGCAGTTGAGGAAGCTAGAGGTGACGGAGATTGAGATGGGAGGATGCACACTGTTGGACAGATGAAAAAATAAGGACAACACAACAGAAGCCTAAGTAGCTCCAATTACAGAGAAGGTCAATGAGAACAGATCATGGTAGTTACAGCACATATACAGGAAAGCAAAAGACAATCTAGTGAAGAAGATTTGGACAGACAGGAAGAAGGCAAGAGGAAAAGAGAGTTCCAGGCAAATAGGTGGATGGACTGTGGGAGTGAAGACCTGCAACAGTGAGGCATGACATTCGAAAGTAGGTAGGAGAGCAGCACTAAATAGAGATAGATGATGACAGCTGACAACAACCTGACCCCACGTAGAAAATGGGAAAAAGGGGGTTCATGATGATGATGATGATGTTTTGACTTGTCAACATGAAACTTCACATACTAATCCTGAATGTATTTCCATGCATCCCTACAATCAGAATGCAGACTCTTCTTTACTACAAGTGGTAATCAGACCTCTTTATAATATAGAGATACTGGCCCTTAAGGCACTGAGGTCCTCTCAACACACAAATTCAGCTACTTCCTTCCTGCAGCTGGCAAAAAAAAAAAACCCTTGCCACACCAGGGATTTGGTCGAAATATTGGGGAAATTAATCCACTTTTTTATCTTTGCTCTACATCCCCAACAATCACAAAAATAGGGAAGAAAGTCTGTCTTATATTGCTAATGTTGCATAAGCGGTACAACTGTCAGCTCCAGTAAAAGGTAGGATCACACATACATGCACTTATTCCACTTCTGAGCACTGGCTCTGCTTAGAGAAGTGAAAGTTCAAAGAAAAATGTTGAAACTTATGAAACTCATTCAGCTGATCAACCCGATAGTATTGGTTTCAGACACCTGCTCCTCTCCTTCTACCAATTTAGCTGTCTCCTCACAAATGAAGCACCAACGTGCAAGGAAAGAGTAGCAATGAGAAAACAAACTGAGCTCTCCTCTTACAAGATGAAGAAATAGGTCATGAACTACTAACTTGCATGGTACAGTAACTGCTTCTATATGAGACAAATTTGCAATTATTCCACTATGTGAATTCTCTTTGTCTTAAACATTCAACATTTATGTCACTTTTGTAAATATGTATATAATTACTTCGGTTGTTAACCATTTTATGGTGATTTGCTGCACTAAATTGTCTTTACTTCTTGTTCTTTCATCACGTTCTGGCTTTATCCTGTACTTTAATTTCTGTGTCTCAATGTGCACCCTCTAATTATTTGATTTCATTCCTTGTTTTTGCATTTAAGCAGAGGCCGCGCCTGAAAAGCACCTATGGGACAGTATACTATCCTTTTTAACAAACTGTAAAGGAATAATTAAATTACATTAAATTAAATAAATAAATGACCTGCCCTTGTGTAATTACTATAGTAAACAGAGTACTATCCTGCTGGAGTCCTGGATAAGATACAAAGTTACTCAGTGTTGTAACAAGCTTAAAAAAAGATAAGTTAAAACTGAGTTATCTCAGCACCCGTGATTAAGTCCGTTTCCCACAAAGAGGAGAGAACATGGCACCTATGATTAAAAGGTTAATGACAGTAATCATTCCATTTACTATGTAGTGTATCATCGTCATTAAAATACAACTAGCAAATTAAGTATTACACAAAAATATGTACAGAAAATTGAAACTGAAATTGCTACTCTGACAATAAAGATTTTGCAGGGAGTTTACAGTACTGAATAACAAAGCTTCAGTGATGGAGTGTTTAATCATGCACGAGACAAATGTGAAATAAGTACTGAGTATGACATAAGTGGGATATTTTATATGACCTTTATTATCGCAGACAAGACAACAATTTTAGAATGAAAGTTAATATAATACAATGTTATACAGAGGGTTAAGTGGCATTACGGGTCTGCAGCCTGTAACTGTTGATGCAACTAGCTGGCAGACTGGACCCCCCCCACACACACACACTAATGGATCCTGTACTTCTCTGAATCTGCATTGTTAAGTTCTGTACTGCAGTTCAGGTTTTTCCATTTTCAGAATTTTGCATTTTCAAAAGTTACTCTTTGGGGCTCTAGCCTCATCGGGCTGGTCATTAACAGCTCTGTCCTTTAATACAATACAGTCTTTGCTAAAATCTAAAAAGTTAGTATGTCATTATATCACCCACTCCAATGCTTCTCCTCAGATTCAAAAGGAGACATGAAAGCTACTAAGTCATCACATCACCCACTCCAGTGCTTCTCCTCAGATTCAAAAGGAGACGTATGAAAGATCATACACACTCAAGAATGTTGGGAAAGGGTGGTCAGAATCTGGGTGATGGAATGAGAAAATATGTCGTATCCCAAAAGGACTGGTCCAACACATAAGTTACAGGAAGGTCAGTTCTCAGCAGGCCATATCTCCTCAGCAATAAGCTGAGATGCTAATGAACAACTGGTGGGCCTATGGCACTGCCGACTAATCAGATAGAAAAAAAGCTAAACAAAGCAGAAAAAAAAAACAGAAGGCAGACAGCTCAGGAGAAAGATCAAGGTAATTGAAAGCAAGGACTGTTAACTTACCTTCCCAAAGCTGTAGGCTTTGTGGTGCTACAGAAGGCCAGATGACCAGGCTATTTGCCTCAAAAAGTGGGTTCACAAATCTTTCCAGTTCTGTAGGACGGTTTACCCAAGACCACAGAGATACTGTTTTTTCTTGAAGTTTCAGCCTTTGCCTAAAACACACAAAAACAAAATGAGCTACCTAGATACTCCACAAACAGAACAATATATCTAAAGAGCCAGCAAACTCAGTGCTTTGACACTTTACATTTGACGCTTTTTTTTTCTAAGTAAGCAACTTTTCTTTGAAAGTCTTCTCTACACATGCATCATATTCAAAGGAAATATTAAGCACATAAGATGTACTTTCACAACACTCACACAAACAGATACAATTACATACAGTTTTAAATTAAGGTCAATTACTTCCCTCAAGTCACTTACCACTTACACTGCTCATTCTGCTTTTCCTGCCTCCATTTGGGAAGATTACTGTTAGAAAGCCAACTGGTTTTCTTTCGGACAAGCAGTCTCATTTTATGTAGTTCTGTTTAAGTACACCTACATAAAACTTCCTACCTTTGGACGCAGCTGTAATTCTGATGTTTCATAAGCACTCTGCTATATTAGTTAATGTCTTTTCCACATGATACCAGAACATTATATCACTCCAAGACGAGCAACCGATTTACATCTTGTCTCAGAAATGTATGCCCAGACTCTAGACTTCAAAGTCACACACCATCAAATTAAATCTATTTTTAGGGTCCCTCTAGATCACATGGACCCCTCCATTTTTCACTTATATGGACTTTTAAACTTTCATTACTGTTGTACTACTTTCTTATTCTGTCACCTCAAGCTCCAGGTACCTGCTTTACAGTCATGATGGGTCTCAAGCTATTACGTCCCAACGTATGGCATAACAGAATAAAACTGAAATATATACTCCAACTAATCTTGTTGCTGTTAGACTGTACTGATTTGGTGCTGTACATCTGAATTTTCTGACTGACAGAACTCAAGTACATGTAAAAACATGGCAACATTGTGAAGGAAACAATGTTTTAATATGTGTCCCATACCTGGCCCAGTTAACACTTCAGCTGTTCCCCAAATACTATTCCCACACACCATAGATCACTCAACTGCTCCTTGTTTGACTACCCTTGACATGAACCTATCAGTGGGTGTACCCCCTGACTATTCAGAGTAGTAGAAAGTAAGACGGGAAGTGATGAGTTTAAATTAAAATCAGGATGCAGCACAACCAACCTGATGTTTGCAGTCAGAGAGATAGTGGAGAAGCAGCCAAAGATGTGGAAAGAGTCCAAATAGACATTCCTAGACTTGGGGAAAGCATATGACAAGGTCAAAAGAAAGCTGATTTAGACAGTCCTGTAATGGTTTGAAGTTCTGGAAATATTAGCAGAATTAGTTTTGGCTAAACACAAGGATCCAATGGCACACAAACAAACTGTGCTTAGACTCACAGAGGGGTCCCTCAGTGGGAGTGAATGCGCATCAGGGTTTATCTCTTGCCTCGCTGCTATTCATAGTGGTGATGGACTACATTAACAAACAGGTTAAAAGGGAGAGATCAACAAAGTTGCTGTATGCAGACAATGTGTCATTATAAGCAGAATCTGAATAGGAATGGTAACAAAGGATAGGGAAATGAAATGTAAAAGTGAAGGCATATGGGATGAAAATGAGTACAGACAAGAGAGCTGTCATGGCAGCAAATGTGGAAATCAGAAGTTGCAAACTGAGATAGAATGAAGGATAGTGAAACAGGTTAACAGTTTCTAGTATGTCGGAGGAGTGGGAGGGGAAAACTATAATCTGAATGAGGAAGTCAAAGTTACCCCCGTCTATGAAACAAGCTCCCCACCCATATGAAGCAGAGTTCCTCCC
Source organism: Protopterus annectens (assembly GCF_019279795.1). Taxonomy (NCBI): domain Eukaryota; kingdom Metazoa; phylum Chordata; order Ceratodontiformes; family Protopteridae; genus Protopterus; species Protopterus annectens. The sequence continues at coordinate 1,239,949,433 of NC_056729.1, forward strand.
TAACCCCATTCAAATGCAACTTGGATAATTGGATGGGAAACCGGAAATTCATCCCTGGTTTTGCAGCTATGTCTCTAATGGACACAGGTAACTTTGTAAAGGGTTCATCTCCCAGGCCCATGCTTACACTTATCAAGGGTAACAGAACTTGCCAGAGATTTGGGATGCATGGCTAGGCTTAAAAAGGCTCTCGTGGTCGTTAGCCTATTAAACACCTATGAACAATCAGAGGGGCTGCAGCAAACGGACAGCGAGAGTTGAGGGCAGCGTGTACAGAAGATTTTCAAAGAAACTGAAAAATAATGTACATAAAACAATTGTGTGACCAGTGCTTCTGTTTGGTACAGAAATCTGGGCAGTGAAGGCAGATCAGTTGAGAAAACTAGAGGCGATGGAGTGCCTAAGACAGGTGGTAGGATGCACACTACGGGACAAATGAAACAAGTATGACATTCACCAGAAGCCAAAGTAACTCCAATTGTAGAAAAGATTGGAGAGAGCAGACTACAGGTGTTCAGGCACATGTGCAGGAAGACGATTAGTGAAGAAGACTTGAGAAAGACAGAAAGAAGGTAAGAGGTACTAAGGACATTCAGCAAAGACATGGATGGATTGTGTGAGAGAAGACCTGTAACTGTCAGATACGACTCTCGAAGACGGTAGGATAGTCACACTAAATTGAGAAAAGGTGGCAACAGTAGATACGACACCCCAACCCCATGTACAAAAAAATGTGGAAAAAGGAGGTTGATGATGATGATGATGAAGAGAAAAAAATAACACAAACAATTGGTGAGATATAATCGCATTATTCAACATTCTAAAGATATACCAAGAACAAGACAATACCATGCTTGTACCAATATCCTTTGATAGCAGTGTCTTCATACATTAAGACTCCATTCGGTCACCCCACTCATTTTATATATATTTGCAAGTCATTTACTCTCAAACTTAACAAGACAAAAAACTTTTGGATAGGGGAAAACTCATAATATACAAAGGTTCTCTCAGTAATACAAACCACATGAAAAAAGCAGTAGCTTCAATGAGTTCAGTTACCTCTTTAGAGAAGCAATGAGCCACCAGCTCAGTTTTAAAATCTCTAAAAACAACAGAAGTGAAGTGTAGTTGGTCTACACTAGTTTCTCTGATAACACTTAAGTGAACAGCAGCACAGCAATAACCCCCAGTAGAGAGGGAAAGTTATGTACCCTAACATCATAGAAATAAGCCTCTATTCTCTTACTGCTCCCCCTAGTCACACACTTAACCACCTATCACTCACTCATGACCACACCACAACCCTGTCATAAAATCACACCCCCTTTTTCACACCACAAGGAACACAAACTTTGCGATATCTCCAGCTATCTATAATTCCACATAAATCGACCAATTTAGTCACACTAAACCTGACCACCATAGTACAACTAATGGTCTCCATAAGATATCACAAAATGATCTCTAAACATCTAGTCTTCATAGGTTCATAGCTCACATGTTAATAGTTCAGTAGTAGGCTAACTGCCCTTTGGGCCATTTTAAGCCTAGCTAATTTCTCCATGTGAGAATCAACACCTACACCTTAACCATTGTGCCAACCTCCCACCCCTTGTTACTACAGCTTCTAAACTTTTAATAAGTGGAAACATCCATCCAAATCCAGGATACCAAATCACCTCCCAATCAACAAACAATCCCTCCCCTCAGTCTGAAAATACAATTTATCAAAATCATAAAGAATCTGACCTATTAATTCTCAACTTAAACCTCAGAGGCATCATTAATAAGTTTCAGGAACTCCATGCCACCCTTTCACTCTACTCACCAGACATCGCCATCTTAACTTGAAACATGGCTTAAACCACATATTAACAATGAGATAATTCCTCCTGGTTACAAAGGAGGAGGTGTAGCCATAATGTTTAAAAACAATCAAAGTGCAACTGCTAAATCTAAATCCACCATCCTTTGACAATGCAGAAATACTTCTGAGTAAATTCCAAATCAACCCAAAGAAACAGGATCATAATAGCCTCCTATATCGCACAACCTTACCTCCATAGAGCATATGCTCCACTGGATATCAAAAACAATTTCTCAAGAAACCATTATTATGGGTGATTTCAATACAGACTGGTCCTCATATAATTCCCAAATCCCCAGCAACCATATCAACCTCTCCGGCTTCACACAAGTTATTCAAACCCCTATCAGAACAGACAAAAAAAATCAAACAAGCAAACTATCCTAGATTGGACACGGTCTAATAAACCCACCCTCTCACAATGCTTTGGCTGTCCCCATGACAGCCTAAGTGATCATATACTTTACTTATCTATTCAGGTGACTTATAAACCCATTCAAAACATCAACTTTCATCAAATCTGTAATAAGAAAAACATTAACCCCCAAACCCTGATACCCACTCTCAAACAATGCAACTGGACCCCCCACTTAAGACCACGCCCCTAGATTCAGCAGTAGAATACTTCAATGAAACTTTTCTCATAATTCTTAATATCGCCCCACCTAGAACACTACGCATCAAAGCAAATTATACCCCATGGCTAAACAACAAAACAAGGACCCACCTTATACTTAGAGACAAAGTGTGGGCCCTATGGTACACTAACAAATATCATCCAAACCGCTTAGAATATCAAAAAACTTAGAAACAAAACCAAAACCTAAATCAAACAAGACAAAAACATTACTATGCTAATAGACAAGAGAAACACCAAAGAAATCCTCAAAAATTTTGTTCAGCAGTTAAAAGGATACTCAATCCAGGGCAAGCAGCAACCCCAACTCCTTCCACAAAAAACAACAACCCAACCTCCATCGCTGAAGATTTTAACAAATATTTCAATGAAGGTATTCTCACCCTCATCAAAAATAAATGCCCTAATCAATCAACTACACTTATTACAACCAACAATAATGATAAAAACTTCTTCCAAACCATTCCTACAAATACCATCCAAAAACTACTTAGTAAACTAAAACCAACAATAGCAGCCAATAACTTGCCAGCCAATTTTATCAAAATATCAGCTCCAGCAATCGCATGTTCTGTCTCAATATTTATCAATTGCTTCATCTCTCAACAATATGTCTCCCAGATCTGGAAAATATCACACCTTCCCCCTTCAGAAAGGCGGCAACTCAACTGAACTCTCAAATTACAGACCAACTGTCATCTTATCCCCACTATCTAAAATCTTACAAAAGTGCATCCACTCACAGCTTCATATCTCACAAATAATAGGCTCCTAGCTACTTCTCAACATGGATTTAGACCTAATCATAGCACCATTACCCTTAACAACCTAAATCTTAGCTCTTCTGCTATCATCTGGTTCCAAAGCTACCTAACAGGGTGTCAACAAGCAGTGAAATGGTCACAAGACCTCTCCCCCTACTCCCCATCACATTAGGAGTCTTACAATGATCCACACTTGGCACCATGCTTTTTAGTATATTACCAGTAATCTTAGCTCAGCCACATCTCTAGCCTCTACAATCCAATATACTGATGACTCCACATTCATATGCACTGCCCCTACTCTACAACAACTCCAAGATGTTACACAAAAATCCTTCACTCCAATTAAATCATGGCTCTCAAACTCTCAGCTCATTCTTAACCATAGCAAAAATAAGCTTATGATCTTCTACCCCACCAGAACACCAGACCCCTCCCCCAATTTTTCCATCACAACCACAGGTAACACAATTAATTTACCAGAAACTCAAACAAAACTATTAGGAGTAGCAATTGACAACAACATGAAATTCAGCCTACAGATATCACAACCAGTCAAAGTAGTACACAAAAATTGATTACCCTATATAGAAACAAAAAATTCCTAACCAATACTACCTTGATAGCTATTACTAGAATCCACCTCCCATCTACACTCATTTACGCCTCTCCACTACTTATTAACCTCAAGAAATCAGACCTTGAAATATTAGAAGTATGCTATAACAAGACTGCAAAATTTGCTACAGACTCACCCCCCCGATCACACCATTGCCTAGCTGTAAAACAACTCTCCTGGTTAGAATTGCCTCATATAATGTCCTATAATCAACTGATAATGTCACACAAAATACTCCACCAACCTGAAAAAACACCATAGATCCAGAAATTAATAGTACCTTACTCCAATAACCACATACTTCACTTGACCAACAAGCCGAAAAGTAACCAGGGCTATAAATACTGCAGGAGAAACACGTTACTCCAGTTATATAGCAAATCTCTGGAACACTCTCCTGGACTCTATTAGATCCACAACAAACACAACTCATTTTAAAAATTGCTTAAAAAATCACCCAACTAACGTTTGGCTTTGTTCAAGTAACACTCCAGGATAGTCTTACAAGATATACAATACTATCTCGATACCCTGTATCGTTTGATGAAATACACCCAACTAGCCATGATATTGCACTAATGTTTTTCACTCATCCTTCAAAAACTACTAACACCCCCACCTATTATCTATCCTACCCCTAACCACAACTTTCCCTTCATCCTCAAAAATGAATATGATATACAAAATTCTGTATACCAAACTGTAGAAATAACTATCAGCTCTTTTTCCTTAATAGTGTACCTATGATTCTTAAGTAGTTTTTTTATTTCTCTCACTTTGTTACGTTATCTTGTAAATTGTCATTGTATAACAATGCATATAAAAACAGTAATCATTCCATGTTGTGTTTAGCATAGTATTTTTCTCTATGTGGAGCTTTTTTCCCTGTGACTCCGTGGAAAATGGGTGCCCACCCAGTTGAACTTTCCCAGTAAGAAAATGTAAAATAAATATAAAATGTACAAGCAGATTAAGCTATTCACCTCCAACATTGTGTGACTGCCAAACCAAAGATTAGGTGAACTATACCTAGTGACTTTCAAGTTTATTATAAGCACGAATAATATAAAGCAACTAAACTGGCTACGTATAACTAACTGTGAAAAGGACCCTATCTCAGCGGCATGCTACTATAAGGCTAAGCCACACGACACTTCTGGCATAATATCTCATAAGATCTTAAATACCATATGTGGGTTCAGGCCATTCAACTATAAAGCTTATATACATCCTTACAGCATTTTTAATGAATTGAACTGCAACCATCAAAAGGTACCCAGAACTTTAAGCAAGCCACACAGGAATTCACATGCCTGTCTGCTACTGCTTTGCATGAGGGTTCATATATGCATTAAACTGAAACAACAATATACCAATAAAACATCTGAATAGTCTGCTAACCAGCTGCTTCAAAATCAAATTTCAGTTTATCTAACAACTTAGGAACACTTCAGTCTCCCAGTAATGTTACCTTATAATCAATCCAACAGATAATAGCTACATTTGTAATAGCAGTCATGGGTTTTCCTCTTCTACCTTGTTTAGGCATTTCCACTTAATATTTTCTTTAAATGAAACCACTTTTAATCTTTCTGAAAATCACAGTTTGGTGTACAAATGAAACTGTCCCAAGGTTTACAATAATGTCTGCATCTAACTCCCATGATTATTACTGTACGCATACTTTAACAAGTCGAGTTGGAAAAAAACAGCAACTCTGCATATTATTGGTTAAGCAGATCACATGACCCAAGCATCAGATTAATATCAGATGAGTTAAAGTGGCAAATTTAAATGCCTCATCCTCTCATACACAGCAGAGCACAAATGCATTCAAAATGCCATGCATTAACCATTGTAAAATAAATAAACAGTGCTTAAAGTCATACCTGTGTCAAATTTCCATGATTATACATATGGTGCACATACTTTACTAAGTTGACATATGGAGGACAGCAAAACAACATACTCATGGGTGACTGGCTCATTGCTTTTTAAAGCACTGGTTAAGGCACAATGACTCTGTCAAACCTTTAATACCACCTACCCCATGCATAGCACAGTGCATGTGCAACAACTATATTTGGAACCAAAAGCAAACATAGATGTGCATTTCTTCTGTAATTTTAAATGCTGGTTCTCTTGTCAACAGCTTATAATGATCAGGCAAATATAGAAGTTATGTTCTTACCATAACGTTCCATGTTAGTTGACTTCTTCTCGCCTTCTTCTTGCTGGATGGGGTTCGGAGCCGACCTCGGCCCATTTCCTGCCACTCTAAAAGCTCGAGAGTTGGTTCCACCGGCTCGAGGCTCCCCTTATATCCCACAATGCTAGGCGTGAGTTACCTCAGATCTCGTTTGTAAGCTAGGCCCAGCTTATAATAGTAGCAGAATAACTAGAAACAAAGTCCACCTCTATAAACAAGGGAAAAGAGAAGGGTGACCTACATCCTGATCCAGGAAAATATGCACAGCAGAGCATATACCTAAAGTAAAGAGGTGGTAGAAAGAGAGGTCACAATCAAAACTCCTCTAGGTCTGTCCAGGCCAGGGGGAAGGAGGGTGGGATGCAAGAAGAAGGCGAGAAGAAGACAACTAACATGGAACGTTATGGTAAGAACATAACTTCTATATGTTAAGTTGTCTATCTCGCCTTCATTCTTGCTGGATGGGACCGCGTCCCTAGCACCTTGTCCCGGGTGGCCTAACGGAACAGATTCTTGAGAACAGTGGAACCAAAGTTAGCTCTATGCCTAGAAGCTAAATCCAACTTATAATGAGAAATGAAAGTGTGAGGAGTAGCCCAAGTAGCCGCTGCACAAATGGTGTCAATAGGCAGTCTGTCTTGGAAGGCTATAGAAGTAGCCAAAGCTCTGGTGGAATGGGCTTTAGGTTTGTTAGGCAGCTTTTGGTGTCTAATTTCATAAACAAGGGAAATCAGAGATGTTAGCCATCTAGATAATGATACCTTTGAAACTGAAAGTCCCTTTCTGCCTTCTGCATAAGAGACAAACAGCTGGTCAGATTTTCTGAATTGTTTGGTTCTATCCAAATAGTACCTTAACTGACGATGAACATCTAGCCAATGCAATTTTTGTTCAGACCTGTTAGAATATTCTGGAAAAAACACAGGGAGGTCAATGCTTTGATTTAGGTTAGGCCGAGGCTATCTTAGGTAAAAAGGACGGGTTGGTTCGTAAAGATACCCTGTCCTTATGGAAAAACAGATAAGGTCGACAGCTGAGTGCATGAAGTTCTGAAACTCTTCTAGCTGAAGTAATAGCTACCAGAAAGAGAGTCTTCCATGATAGCAATTTTAAAGAACAGGAGGCTGCAGGTTCGAAAGGGGGAAGAATCAAAGAACTAAGAACTAAATTTAGGTCCCAAGGAGGAGGAGGATTTCTTATAGGAGGTCTGAGTAGAAAAACTCCCTTCAAAAAGGCTTTGCAAAGCTTGTGGGACATTATGGCAGACTCTGAAATGCCCACATGAAAGTTAGAAATAGCTGCCAATTGAACTTTAAGAGTAGAAGGAGATGAACCTGCATGGAAGAGTTCAGCTAGAAAATCAAGGACCATTTGGATGGAAGCAGTGAAAGGATCTATGTCCCTTCCTTGAGCCCAATAGGAAGCGTTTCCACTTACTCAAATAAATCTTCGAGTGGAAGATTTATGGGAAGCTATCAAAATATCTCGAACAGAGTGAGATATTTGAGGAAGCCTGGCTAAGGTTGGAATTGGAGGAACCAAGCAGTGAGGTTCAGAGAGGGAGGGAGCGATGAAACTGACCCGATTGATGGATCAAAAGATCTGGAACTAGGTCCAGATGCCAAGGTCGCTCCAACAGAAAATGATGTAGAAAGGGGAACCAAACCTGTCGAGGCCAGTAAGGAGCAATGAGGATCAACGAGGCCTTCTGAGCGATAGCTTTCTGTATCACTTGAGAGATTAGTGGGAAGGAGGAAATGCATACAGAAGTCCCCGGGGCCAAACTTGGACTAGAGCGTCTCTGCTGGGCTGGCCTGGTAAAGGGAATAGGGTGAAATAATCTCTGCACTTGCTATTTTGGGGAGTAGCAAAAAGGTCGCAGCAAGGCTGACCCCACTTGAGAAAAATCTCTCTCACAACAGAGTCTTTCAGAGACCACTCGTGAGGCATGAGGATAGCTCTGCTCAACTTGTCCACGATTTGATTGGACTTCCCGGGGATGTGCGTTGCTATCAGAAACCGCTGAGAAGAAATCACCCATTGCCACAGTCTGAGTGCTTCTCGACACAGGGGGTAGGACCTGGTTCCGCCTTGTTTGTTGATATACCACACTACAGACATATTGTCCGTCTGGATTGCTATCGTTCCCAAGGGAAGAGAGTCTTGAAGGGCTTGCAACGCTAAAAGCACTGCTCTCATCTCTAGAACATTTATGTGCAAGTGGCATTCGTCTGGTTGCCATGTGCCCTGGACAGTTCTGCCCTGATAATGCCCCCCCCCCACCCGATCAGGGAGGCGTCCGTTGTCAGAGTAGCAACCGGAGGGAGAGGAACAAAGGGTCTTCCCAAGAAGAGCTGAGGGGAAGACATCCACCACAGAAGATGATTCCTGCATGTTTGCGTAATCATAATGGTGTGGGACATCGGAAGTTGCTGGTATGACCATTGTGTGAAGAACATCCATTGAAGGATTCTCATGTGGAATCTGGCTAATGGAAGCAGAGGTATGGCAGCCGCCATAATCCCCAATACTTTCAGAACTAACCTGGCTTTGACTCTGTTGCTGCTGAAGAGGAGCGAGACCAGTTTGTGTATGTGTGTTATTCTCTGATCTGTTAGCCTCTTGAACATGTTGACTGTGTCTAGAATTGCGCCTATGAAGGTAATAACACGACAAGGCGACAAAACAGACTTTTCGCAATTTATTGAAATGCCTACATTTTGACAAATGCGAAAGGTGTAGTCCCTGGCCCTTAGAAGAAGATGCTTGGTGGGAGCTGTGAGGAGCCAGTCGTCCAAATATGGAAACACCTGGAATCCTTGCGTCTCAGGTGAGAAGCTACCACTGCCATGCATTTGGTAAACACCGGGGCAGTGGTGAGTCCAAAGGGCAGGGCTCTGAATTGAAAATGACTGGTTCCCAGCCTGAAGCGGAGAAATCTTCTGGAGCCGCCTGTTCATTTTATATGATAGTACGCATCCTGAAGGTCTATAGAGCACATCCAGTTTTTCTTCCCAATAGGGAAGGATGGACTGTAGCGTGACCATCCGAAATCGTGTTTTCTTGACCGACTTGTTCAAGATACTGAGATCCAAAATTGGTCTCCAGTCCCCTGTTTTTGGAACTAAAAGAACCTGGAGTAGATTCCGGATCCTTGCTGGTCTGCTGGAACTGGCTGAATTGCTCTTTTGCAAGCAGCTTTGAAATTTCCAAAGCTGCAAGATCCCTTTGAGCGGGTGGAACATCTGGAAGGGATTTTTTGATCGGTTTGGAATGCAACGAAGGGAATGGAATAGTCTTCGAAATGATGGACTGTACCCACTTGTCTCGAAGTTAGGGATAGCCAGGCTTCTGGGTACAGTGACAATCTTCCCGACTGCCTCCGAAGGTGGACAGTCGGGCAACACCTCAGGGATGCTGAAAGGGCTTATCGGAGAAAGTTTCTCGATTGCACTGGTTCTGCGGACCCCCCTGCCTCTAGGGCGTCGTCTACCATTGTTGTTCCCCTCTGCCTCTGGCGGGAACCGACTCTGTCGTCAGGCTAAGTCCCTTGAGATTGTTTGGAACCACATTTTCCCACTTTTCTGGCCTTTGAGGTAAGGCCTAGAAGGAGTAGAAAAACGGACTCCGACGGCAGAAAGAGTCTTGCCATCAGTCTCGCACCTAGTCAAGGTTTCTTTCACTTGAGGACCAAAAGAGATGATCCATCAAACGGGGAATTAGTGAACGACGTTTTAAAGGGGTCCGCAAAGTTGCATAGCCACATCCAGGCATGCCTGCGTAAGGCCACTCCTGTCCCTGCGGCCCTGCTCGATCCATCCGCCGCATACCTAAAGGAGGCATGGAGGAGTTAGCTATGGAGTTCAGGGTAGCCAGCTGAGTGTTCATCTTGTCTTGAAAACCCGCAGCTGTAGGATCCTTCAACATATCACTCGCTTCTTTGATCAAGTCTCTTTGAAGACGAGTAAAATGGCATAGGTAGTTCAGCGAACGCATTGCAAAGGTCGCTGACGAGAACATCCGCTTCCCGTACCTGTCCATAGACCTAGATTCCTTGTTAGGTGGATGGACAGGCACTGAAGGATCAGCTAGTTCCTTCTTAGTGGCAGCAGCAACCACCATAGCATCCACAGAAACTCCCTTTGTCAGAAACTGTTTATCTTCTGGTGCCGTGATAAATTTTGAGGGTCTCCTAGGAGTGGGGTCCACTGAATCAGGAGCCGTCCATGCCTTTTGCTACCACCTGCATGAGGGGGTCAAGGGGAGACACCCAGGAGGTGGAAGGCGAGAGCCAAACGCCTCAAGATACACAGATTCATCCTCCGAAGGGTTGAGGGCTGGCCAATTTCCCCTCTGTTTGAGGATTTCTAGAATGTCTGCAAAGGAGACATCTTCAGAAGGGGAACGGGGGGAACCCTCGGAATCCTCTAAATCTGTGTCAGAGGTGACGGACTCAGGTGAGTCTATGTGTTTCCTCTTACACTTTCTCTTCTGAGGGGGCTCTTCTGCCAATTCAGGAGAGGCCTCGGAAGAGGATGAGATCCCCACAGGGGATTCCTGAGGAGCTGGCTCTCTGCGGTCTGGGATGAGGGAGTGAGTAGATTTGACCTGAGGCACCGAAGAGGGAGGGGCAGACGGAGCAGACTGTGGAGTTGAACCAGGTTCCAACACACTCTGCATGACCTCGAACGCACCCCTGTCAGGCAGAGCCAGAGGTCCCCGCTCCGAGAAGCTGAAAACCTCCCTTGGCACCGACAGTGATGGCTCCGAGGCCGATGTCGGAGCCAAACTCACCAGCGCCGAAGCACCAAGAGGGAGAGCGGGGTCGGACAAGGGTCCGATGCCACTCACCCCCTTGGAGCCGACGAGGGAAGTCCAGCGCCGAGATTCTTCTAAGGAAGAAATCGGAGCCGACGACGGAGCCGAAGACATTTGTATCGGCTCCGACGCTACCACAGTCTCGGTTCCGAAACGCCCCGGCTCCGAGCTCAAAGGAGTAAGAGGAGGAACATAATGAGGAACAGGGTCAGGCATCGACTGATGAGTCGGGCTCTGAAGCATTTGGGCCAGTGCCTCGGACTTAAGAAGTCGACTCACTACCCTCTGAAGGTCATGGTCCGAAAGCCTTGATGACCTAGAGGAGTGAGATCTATGGCTCCGTTCAGACAGCAAGGGAGATGCTGGAGCCGAATGAACGGAGCCAAGGGACGGTGACCTGGACCTCTTTCTAGATGTCGGCTCCGAAGGTCTAGTCGGAGCCGACACAGGAATTTCCAACACCTCGGCTCCAGCCGGAGCCGAGGAAACCACAGAAGCTGCAGTCTGAGACTCATCGGCTCCAGCCGGAGCCGATGTAGAAGGAGGTTTCGAAGCCTTAGGCCTCGACTCAGTAGCTGGAGCCGAGGACCTAGAAGCCTTAGAGGGTTTGCCCGAAGAAACAGTAAGGGAACCCTCAGGCTTAAGTAAACCTCTCAAAATAAGTTTATTTTTTCTTTCCTGCAGGACTCTGGGGCTGAAGCCATGGCATACAGCACAAGAGTCCTGCAGGTGCAAAGGTCCCAGGCAGTAAACACAAGAAGTGTGACCGTCTGTCAGAGACATTTTCTGACAGCACGAGTCACACTTCTTGAAGCCTGAGACCTTTGAATCCTTGGACATTATCAAGGACCTAAGTGTAACCACACACAAAAAACACACACACACTGATTTCACTAAAAAGAAAGTTAACTAAATTATACTAATTAAACTATTTAGTTAGCTTAAGTATAAAAAATATCCCTAACACAACACAAGCACTCCACTAGGGATAGCAGGGCCCGAAGGCCTAAGGGAAGAACTTTTAAGTTCTTGAGGGAAAAAAATGGGAATAAAGAAGAAAGGGATGAAATACACTAAACTAAGGGAAAATATGAACAATTTAGTTAAGAAAAGGGTATTTAAACTAGTTTAAATCGACTGATTAAACTACTGACCTGAGCCGGTAGAAAAACAACACCTCGATCGCTGTAGCGGCAAACGAGATCTGAGGTAACTCACGCCTAGCATTGTGGGATATAAGGGGAGCCTCGAGCCGGTGGAACCAACTCTCGAGCTTTTAGAGTGGCCGAGTCGGAGCCGAGGTCGGCTCCGAACCCCATCCAGCAAGAATGAAGGTGAGATAGACAACTTAACATATTTAGTTTACTCCAACGTTACTGTAAAATAAGCAGTATTTGCTCAAAATAAACCCTTTTTGGTGGTATATAACTACAGGGCAGTACTATATAGCCGTACACACCTTTTCAGTCTCCAAACACCCCTTATTATTCTGATTTAAATTGAAAACTGGAAAGGAACCTTTTGCACTGACTTTCCTATCAGAACGGTCCTCTGAAGTGGTGTAGGTTTCACTTGGGTCACCATCATTGGTTTAATTCTGACCCTCAGGGTTATTCAAGGCATTTTGTAAGAGATGTCCTACTGCCTTCTCTTGGGCTGCAAATAAGGTCTTTACTACTGTCAGCAGCCAGACTTTACAACATGTAGAATATATTTATCAAAACTATAGTCTTCTAAATTGATATTCTTTAATAACTTTATTAAACTTTGCTGTCTGTGTGTTTTAAATGAATAACCACTGTCAATGTAAACTCTTGTACCCTGAAGTATAGCTAGAGTGAGGCAAGAGGGAGTATGTCAATCGGGAGGTAGTGCACCACCTCCACTCAGAAATAATGTCGATAGAGCATTAAGAGTTAGGACTGAAGCACATCAGCAAGCTGTGCATGGCATTTAAATTAGCAAAGCACTTGTTACAGTTTAACGTAAAGAAATTTTTTTTTTTTTTTTGTTCATTGAGAAATATAGAAAGGAACATAGTGGCTTGCTCCTAAGGTGAGTAGTGCTTAACCAGACTGGAGAATTTGTTTTTGTTCCTTAAGGTGAAAAAAGGAGGACCGAAAGGGACCCAACTTGTCAGCTTGTTCCTGAGGTGAGTACCACCAGCTAAATCTGGGAATGGACCCTTTTTTCCTCTTTTTTAAGTCATAGAGATAAGGGATGCCAGAACTAGAAATGGCACTTGGTGCTAAATGCTCCAGCATCTGCTTAAGTCAGCCTCCACACACACTTTTTTTGGCCATAAGACGAATGATAAAATGTGATCTTTCATGACCTAAGTTTTACACCTAGCTATAATATAGTGTGGCCTCCTAGCACATATGGGACCTGGCTGAACCATTCTGAGTTGATACATGTATCCCTGACCATTTTCAAAGATATTTCCATAAACCTAACACAATCGTCAAAGTTCATCTTATCTAGCACATCTACATTATGGATGTTCTTAAATCATGCTGTATACTCTGCATCTATATATCGTTCAACTTTGCTTCCATACTTACAGGATGTTTTCTAGCAATTTAATTTCTTGTTCAGACCAAACTGAAGTGCACATGTAATATGTCATCAACATTCCTACTTCTGACAACCACAGTTTGGATATGATCAACCACCTTCTCATTAACTATTTTTAATCTTCCCGTTTATATCCTGGTCCAATGCCACTTGTGAGCCCTTCATAGGAGGTTACTAGGCTATTGGCCCTGAGGTCTTTATAAGTCTAGCCAAGAGTTTAACCCATGTTTAGACAAGTCAGCACCCAAAGTCCCTGTCCAGCAGGGACACAGGTGGAATCGGCCATAGTCTTTCGGAAATTCACTGCCAGCAAAGAAGCTCACACTTCTGTTTGAGATGATCCTGTCACCATAGAGGCTACAATTCTTCCATTTATCCGATATCTTTTTACTTGCTTCTTTTTGGTATATGGGACATTAAAACAGCAACACCCTCTATCAAGACAATGACTTTGTTGGTGCAATTATATTTTAAGCACCAAATTCTAAATCAGAGCTTCGCCAGAGTTGTATACTGCCTTAGAGTGACATAAGTTCTCCTAACATGCAAGATTTTGCAGAATATTGCCGTTTTGAAATTCTGTGGAAATAGTTTGCACAAAATTTGCATAGTGTGTGCAAAATCATGTAACAGCAGTGTGCTACACACATCTGTTATACACAGATAAACTAATGAACTGACATAATTCTCCTACTGATACCACGGGTCCATCTTGACCACAAAAGTGGCAATTTTGGCAAACAAAAGAAGAAATCATATATTCACCATAACGTTCCATCTGTGTTATCCATTTTCATTCTTCCTTACTGATGGGTCTTGGATCCTAATCTAGAGCTCCTCCCTCTTCCCACAATGCACTACACCATCCCCAACTCCTCAGATCAAGTTTACTGCCTAGTGCCTACGGATTTTTAAAAATAGGAGAGAAAAAGAAAAAGTACAGTTTTGTACCTACCATAAATGTAGATGTTCGAAGATCCACATTGCTGCAGTCCTTACATATGGGTAGTCCGCTGTCCTCGGTCGGCCCAAATACCAAAGTATTAGGCTGACGTCGGTCAAGGCGCTTAAAACTGACATCAGGACGTCAGGGTACAAAAGCGCATGACCGACGTAATTTCCTCAGTCTTTTCTTGCCCCAGATGTCAGAAGGCCCTAAAAAGAAAGGCCAAAGCCAAAAAACAGCAAAGACCAACCAACCACCCCTGCACTAACCATATTTACAATATTTACAACCCAGACCACACAACCACCTCTAACTACAGAGGGGAAGGAGGGAGGGTAAATTGGACTGCAGCAATGTGGATCTTCGAACATCTACATTTATGGTAGGTACAAAACTGTACTATGTTCTTCATCTCACATTGCTGCAGTCCTTACATATGGGTAGAATCCCAAAGCAGAGGTAAGGAAGGATGGCAAAACTATAAAGCATTAGGAGCTGCCAAAATGCCCTGCAAAATTGCAGTGGCAAAACCAGCCCTAGACTTAGAGTAAAGTGGAAGGTGGTAATGCTTAGAGAAAGTATGCACTGAACTCCAAGTAGCTGCCTCCAAAATATCTTTAGTAGCCACCCCCCTTAAAAAAGCTGTAGAAGTGGCAGAAGCCCTAGTGGAATGAGGCCTAATCCCAGCTGGAATCTCCTTACCATGATGGGAATAACAAAAAGAAATACAAAAACCAATCCACTTAGAAATAGTTTGTTTTGAAACAGGTTTGCCCTGAGAACCCAAAGCAAATGAAACAAACAACTGCTGAGACTGCCTGAACCCTTTAGTTCTGCTCAAATAATATCGCAACTGTCTGTGTATATCCAAAGTGTGCAAAATCTTCTCCCCTTTATTTTGGGGGTTTGCATAAAAAGTAGGCAAATGAATAGTTTGGTTTAAAGCCACACTAGAAACCACTTTAGGCATAAAGGAAGGGTTAGTACGCAAAGACACCCTATCCTTGTGGAAAATTAAGAAAGGCTCAACCGCCATAAGGGCCTGTAATTCAGAAACCCTTCTCGCAGAGGTAATGGCCAACAAAAAAGCAGTCTTCCATGATAAATATTTCAACTCGGCAGTAGCTGCAGGCTCAAAAGGTTGTAGAGTGAGTTTCTCCAACACAAAATTGAGATCCCAAGCAGGAGTAGGAGCTCTCGTGGGGGTCTTATATTCTTTGCCCCTCTAAGGAATTGCTTAAACAAAGGATGAGAAAATAATGGTGGGTCACAGTCATAATGAGCAGAAATTGCTGCAGCATGAACCTTTATAGAGGAGAAGGACAAACCTTTGTCCAATAACTCAGTAAGGTATTGAAGAGCAACACTCAAATTAGGTTTAGAAACATCAAAGTCCTTTGCTGTACTCCAAATGAAAAATCTCCTCCATTTATCTGCGTAAACTTTCCTTGTACTAGGCCTTCTGGCCTCCAAAATAACATTCAAAACTTGTTGTGGAAGCTGAGACCCTCCAGGGTTTAAAACAGAATATGCCAGGCTGTCAGATGCAGAGAGTGAAGTTTGACATTGAGTAAATGACTGTTCTCCTGAGACAGCAGGTGAGGAATCGAAGGCAAAGGCCATGGAGGCTCCTGCACCAGACTTCTCAGTAATGGGTACCAGTGCTGTCGAGGCCAATCGGAGCTATTAAAATCATGTGTGGCTTGTCCTGTCTGACCTTCAGGAGTACCTTTGGGAGGAGAGGCAGAGGTGGAAAGGCATACACGTGAAGATTGCTCCAATTGAATGAGAGAGCATCCACTTTCCAAGCTGTGGGATGAAACCTTTTTGTGCAAAACTTTGGCAGCTGGTAATTCAGTGGAGAAGCGAACAGATCTATGTCTGGAGTTCCCCATAACACTGTCAATTTCTGAAATACATGAGGATCCAATTTCCACTCGTGGGGATCCATAATTTGTCTGCTCAACACATCTGCTAAGGAGTTCTGTGCTCCTGGCAGAAACCTTGCCTGAAGATTTAGCTGTAAACTGAGAGCAGTCTCCCACAAAATCATTGCTTGTCTGCATAGAGGATATGAATGCATCCCTCCTTGCTTGTTGATGTACCACATGACAGTTGTGTTGTCTGTTTGAATCAACACCTGCCCTGGAAGAAGTAAATCCTTGAAAGCTATCAATGCAAATTGGACTGCTAACATCTCCTTCAAGTTGATATGTAAATGTTGAAGTCTGGCAGGCCACGTGTCTTGTACCCATTTTCCATTTAGATGAGCTCCCCAAGCTTTGTCTGAGGCATCTGTCGTTAGAATCTGACTCGCCTCTGGCCGGGTCACAGAGAGTCCCTTGTTTAGGTGACATTCCTGAGCCCACCACAAAAATTCCTTTTGAATGCAAGGTATTATCTGAATGACAGTGTCCATATCTTGGCAGTGCTGTGTCCATACATTTTGAGATACCATTGTAGCTTCCTCATATGCAGTTTGGCATTGGGAAGTACCAGAATACAAGATGCCATGAACCCCAAGGCTTGAAGGACTGTCCTTGCAGTCAGCCTGGACTGACGAGACAATTGGTGGAAGTAAAGAGAAAGATTCTTTTGTTTGTCCGGGGTCAAAAAGGCCATCTGGGATGCTGTATTCAGTCTCACACCCAGAAAGCACATGTCCTGAGAGGGTACTAGACTGGACTTTATTTCGTTCACAGAATACCCCAGGCATCTTAACACTGCCATCACATACTGTAAATGATGAAGAAGTTCGTCCTTTCCTTGGGCCAGAATCAGGCAATCGTCCAAATAAGGATAGAAGAAGATAGAAGAAAGCTACCACTGGAGCCAGAACCTTCGTGAATACTCTGGGCGCAGTAGATAAGCCAAAGGGCAATGCAGAGAACTGATAATGAGAAGTCCCAGCCCGAAAACGCAGATACTTCCTGCAACTGAGCCTGATAGGAACATGAAGGTAAGTCTCTTTGAGATCCAGAGTCACCATCCAGTGATCTTTGCCCAGCAGAGGTAAAAGCTGTTGTAACGTCAACATTTTGAACTTGGGAATGTCCAGATATGTGTTGAGGATAGATAAATCCAAAATTGGTCTCCACGTGTTCCCTTTCTTTGGTACTAGAAACAGGCGAGAATAAAATCCTAGGCCCACTTCTGGCAGAGGGACCGGTTGTATGGCCCCTATTTGAAGTAGTAGAGAAATTTGTTTGTGAACCTCTAGTTTTTGCTGAGGAGGAACGTCTGGCATGCCTTTGAAAGGAGGCAAGGTATGGAAATAAAACTTGTAACCTTGGTGTATGATATCCAATACCCATTTGTCTTGGGTAATCAAAATCCAATTTTCCCTGAAGAGTGCCAACCTTCCTCCCAAAGGTGCTGCCAGGCAAGAAGGATCTGGCAGCTGAAAAAGTAGGTCATTGGGCCTGTTTACGAAAGGACTGGCCCCTGCCCTCACCCGAAGATTGTGCAGGTGAACTCCCTGTTCTAGGTCTGAAAGAACTCTGAGCTCTGCCCCTACCACGTCTAGATCTACCCCTAGACTGAGAATCATAAGAAGGATACGTCCACCCCTTAGCAGGCCAATTCCTACTAAACTTCGGAGGCTGAACTTGCAAAAATCTTTAACAGCCTGCATAGACTTAGCCTTGTCTTCCATTTTCTTCAAGACTGACTCCACAGGTGAACCAAACAACACATCAGACTGCAAAGGAGCATCCAAAATCCTTGTCTTAACATGGTCAGATAAATTCTGATCCTTCAGCCAGGCGTGCCTGCGAAGAACTGAACCAGTGGCAGCCACCCTAGACGCAGGCCTGCACAGCATCAAAACCACATTGTAATGAATGCTTACCCACCTGTTCAGAGACATGCACCAAATCTTGTAATTCTTTACACTCAATGCCTTCCGCCAGAGCATCCACCTTAGACTTCAATTGAGAAAGAAGAAAGTTTTGATATTTCAACATATGAAACTGGCAATTCAAAGCCCTCATAGCTAAGGTAGAAGATGTATAGACCTTCTTTCCCCATCTATCCAAAGCTCTGGCCTCTTTATCTAGAGGAACCGGATTTTTACAACAGAGGCCTTGACACCCTTAGGTCCCTGACTAATAGTTTCTGGGTCCGCCCTAGGACTCTTATAAAGATATTTATGAGCCTCAGGCACCCTGTAATACCTATCCGGTTTAACAGGCGCAGGAGGCAGAGAATCAGGATTAAGTGAAGCCTCTGAAAACACATCTTCCACAACATCCAGAACAGGGGTATAGCCAAGGGCCTATGTTGGGGTAAAAGCAAAATTCCCTAAGCCTTTTCCGAGAATCAGAGAAGTCCTGACCTTCCCACTTAAAATGTTCCCTCATAGAATGAAGTGTCTCTGAAAAGAAAAATCCTCTGGAGGGAAGCAGAAGGAGTGGAATCATCTGCATCAGAATCAGAATAAGGAGAGTACTCCTGCAAGTCTTCAGCCGAAGACTCTGAAACATCCAAGCCTGCTCAAAACTTCCCAACTCTGGCTCCACCCTAGGCCTCTTATCAGGAGGGGGCAAAGAACCTCTAATCAGAGTAATCAAATCTTCTGCCATCTTAAGCATGTGCTTCTTAGGCACAGACCCTGCTGAACTAGGAGTGACACCAACAGAAGCTAAACCTGGCCTGCCTCTGGGAGAAGCCTTGGAAACAGAAGGAGAGGGCCTAACCACCCTAGGAAGGGAGGGGAGTACAGTAACCTGAGAAGCCCCTTCAGCCTGACCTGCCTCCTGAGAGGCCACATCCTGCAAAATCAAAGTCTCCCCCTGAGACTCCAGAGAAGACTCTGTCGGAACCACCGGTTCCACTGAAGCCTCTAAAGAACCGGCGTCCGGAACGGACGACTCATCTTGCCTGGGTTTAACTGTTTTGTCTTTGCGCTTCTTCGTAGAAGCGGGCGCCGGAGAGTCCGACGGCATATTATAATTGCACCGCTTACCGAAGACCAGCCTAGCACAATCTAACCTTCGCTTAATAGTGCGTTTATTGAACCTAGCACAAAAGCGACACCCAACAACGTCGTGCTCAGGCCCCAAACAATGCACAAAGAATGATAATCCCTATGCGGTATCTGTTTCCCACAAGAAATACAGTTATTCACTTTTTCTGACATCCGGTAAAACACTGAGGCAAGAAAAACCAAAATATTCCAACGGGTACTTAGCCAACTTGGATTCGGTCTGAAACTCCGAACTCGAAAAATTTCAGAACGCCGAACGGCACTTGCAACGCTGCTTCTGCATCGGACCATGCGGCAAAAAAGACTGAGGAAATGACGTCGGTCATGCGCTTTTGTACCCTGACGTCCTGATGTCAGTTTTAAGCGCCTTGACCGACGTCAGCCTAATACTTTGGTATTCGGGCCGACCGAGGACAGCGGACTACCCATGTGTAAGGACTGCAGCAATGTGAGATGAAGAACATCATTAAGTCTCAAACCGGGAACATGAAAGTTCCTAAATCATCCAAGTTCCATCTTAAAATGACAAGGCTGGAGGATAGTTGGGAGGATAGTGAGGAAGAATAAAATTGGGCAACACAGATGGAACATTATGGTGAGTACATAACTTCTTTATCTGATGTTGCCCTTTTCATTCTTCCTCACTGATGGGTCAGAATCCCCAGCACCGTAACTCTTGAGAGGCCCTGAATGAAGGATGTGTTGGAGCACTGTCGAACCAAAGGAAGCTCTGTTTCTGGACACAATGCCTCAACTTGTAAAATGTCACAAAAGTATGAGTCATTGGCCATGTCATTGTAGCCCCAATAACATTGATAGAAGCTTGGGGAGAAAAGTAGATGTAATAGCCAGAAATCTGACAGAATGACTCTGGGATGACACAATTTGAAACCATTTTGGGAATAAATCAGCGAAAATAAGGTTAGTAATCTGGGCAGGATAACTTTGTAAATTGCTTAATATAAGTGGTTAGAAAGAAAGGAAGATGACAGCTGTTCAGACTTTCTGTACTGCTTGGTCCTATGAAGTATAGACATAACTTTAAATGAACATCAAGCAGTTGTAACGTGTTAGCCACAACTAGAAAAATTGTGACCGATAATTGGCAATTGTACAGATGATTAATGTTCACCGCTGTGGCTAGTCCGATTATAAAGGAGGGCTTGGTCTACAAGGACACCCTGTCTTTATGTAAAATAAAGTAAGGAGGCTTGGCAAACAAAGTCTGAAGCACAGAAATTTGTTTTGACAATGTAATTGTTACCAAGAAGAATGTTATCCCTGCAAGCAATTTCATATCAATTGCTTGCTGGTTCAAGGATTTCTGTCATGTTACAAATGCTATCAGCAAAGAAATTGACTTTTTTGTATTTTGTCCTAGCTGTTTTTCTGTAGCCTAGCTCTGTTAGCGGATACCACCCTTCTCCCCCATTTTCTTCAGTGTGTATGTTAGACTCCATTGCAGCCACATGTATTGCTGGAGTGTCACAGCATCATTATTTGACCTATGGAATGTCATTTTGTACTATTGGAATGTCATCTTGTATTAAGATTTGCACAGTTTGGAAATTAAACTATTTAATGGTCTCCACAGGTGTCATTTTGATTGAGTCACAGTCTGCTAACACCATCTGTGGTGGTGAGTAGACAGCTCAATTCATCTTGCTACAGATTAGGAGATTATACTTGCTACGCACAGCCAGGGAAAGCATAACAGTTAAATAATGTATTGAACACTTTGGAATATTCAGTGGGGTGCTGTAGATGGACTTTGAAAGTGCAATTTAAGAAAAAGTTTGTATCCTGTACCAATACAGTTCTTTGCTGCATAAAGAGCTTGCTTAATCAATAAATTACAAAGTGTGGATATGTTTGGCAGATTATGGTAGTTTCAGAACAGTCTCAGAGCACAGGGCAGCTATTGAAAGATTTTCTAATGCCTTTAAATTTAGAGAGTAGGCTTATCTCCTAAGGATTTGTTTGCTCACTTGGGCCTGTACATGCCAGCGAGATACCCTCAGCACAGCAGAATTCCTTGATGATTCAGCAATTCTAAACTGATTTATTGGAAGGACTATGATATATATATATATATATATATATATATATATATATATATATATATATATATATATATATATATATATATATATATATATATATATATTTAAATGTATTTGCTGTGGGCACTGCATTTAGATTCAGAGAAACTGTTTTATTCTTCCCTGAGCCCTGCTTGCAGCATTGTGAAAGTGAATGTGACATTTTCTGCACTGCCTAGTTTTTGCAAACCAATGCTCTGCAAACCCAGCTAGCTCAGAAATGACACATTTTTGATACTTTTCTCTGTCTCAGAAAAGGCTTTAGCATTAACTGTTTTATTACTAGCACAATGGCTCGGCAAAGCACTACACTTTCAGCGAGGCTGATACATAGAGATGCAGAATTTCTTGCAGACCAAGATCAAATCCCTGATCCAAGTGCAAGAGAAAAACGCATCTCTTAAGCTAACATGGAAGGCAAAACAGAATTATGAGAATGAAAGGAAAGAACTGTTATCCAATCTTGCTTACTCATGGACTAAGACTGTTAACTGTATGTCTGCCCTCTCTCAACCTGCTTATGATGCACTGCAATTAGTGGGTGCACTCAAGTAATTTACTGCTACCCATCAAAGCTATCGGAAACTATGCATAAAATAAGTCAATTTATTACAGAGATATAACACTGAGGAAAGACAAGAAGAACTAATGAGGTTTGAGCAGCTTAATCTTGATAGGGACAGTTTGGCATTGCAAACAAATACTAAGGCTGAAGTCAGGATTGCACAGCTCAATGAATCCAGATCCCATCCCTCTGCATCTACCAGACACTCCACCAGATCTAAGTAGGTCTTTACAGTCTAGATCTTCTACTCTCAGTGGGCAACTTATCAAAGCCCGTGCTAATGCAGAAGCTGCTAAGATTCAGGCAGCCTTCGCAGAAAGGAAAGGTCAGTTAGAAATAGAAAGGCAGGATGAAGCTATCTGCAAAAGGGCTGAAATAGAGGCCTTAGGAAAAACAGTGTGAATATGCCACAGCTATGACAAGGTTAAGAGTTCTAGGGCAAGTTGATAGTGGGAGTGACAGAGGCAGCATAGGTCCAGTGGACATGGAGAGTTATCTTAAACACACTATAAACTGTGTGTTCAACCAAAGCAACAAGCATTCCATTTTATCTGATGCTCCCGATGCCAGAGACACCTCCTCAGAACTATTACTCTCAGTTACTACTGCTGGAGTACCTCTCAACCAAGGTCAGTACGACACAGCTAACCTACCATATTATGGAGGAAGTCACCAACCTCCTGTCAACCAAGCCTCTGCACCATTGCAAGCTCCTGCACTCATGAACTCTCATCCAGTTCCTCAGCTTAATGCCCTTGCATCACTGCACATACCAATGTCATTCAGCAATGGTGCCACTGTTAATGTGACCAACACTGCTCGACCGACAGCTCCTCAAAGTCTGAAGACACAGAAGTGTCACAGGTTGTAAAGTACATATTTCACAAAGATCTTATCAAAACTGGCCTCACACGGTTTGATGACAGACCTGAGAAAGTACAGTTGTGTACACTTACCATAAATGTAGATGTTCGAGTGTATTCACTGTTGCAGTCATTACATTTGGGTTATCTGCTGGCAGGTTGCTCTCAGTCGGCCTGAATAACAAAGTCTTGGGTCCTGCGTCGGCTGCTGTCTCCTTTTCCATGAGGACAGGTCGTCAGGTGTATAAAACACACAGCCAACGCCATTTTAATCAGTTTTTCTTGCCCCAGATGTCAGGTGCCCCCCAAATGGGGAGCAAAATAAATAAATAAATAAATAATAAAAATAAATATATATAAATATATAAAAATATAAAAATAAAAAAAAAAATATATATATATATATACACACACACACATATATATATATATATATATATATATATATATATATATATATATATATATATATATATATACACACATATATGCATGTGATTTAGAACACAAAAAATTTATCTCCAACTAAAAGCATATACACCAAAAAGGCTTTTGAGCATAGTGAAGGAAACAAGAGGTATAATAATAGAAAAGAAAGGGGGCTGGCGGGTGGGTAACCTGGACTGCAACAGTGAATACACTGGAACATCTACATTTATGGTAAGTGTACACAGCTGTACTATGTTCTTCGTGTTTCACTGTTGCAGTCATTACATTTGGGTAGAATCCCAAAGCTATGGATGGGATGATGGAATTATACAGCATTAGGAGCAGCAATAAGGCCCTGCAGGACAGCAGTGGCAAAGCCAGCCCTGGATTTAGAAAAGAGAAGTACATGGTAATGTTTTGTGAACGTATGAACTGAGCTCCAAGTAGCAGCTTCTAGAATGTCTCTGGTAGGAACCCTTCTGAGAAAAGCTGCAGAAGTAGATGCAGCCCTGGTGGAATGGGATCTGATCTCCTTGGGGACAGGTTTACCATGGTGCATGTAGCAGAAACGAATACAATGGCTTATCCATTTTGAAATAGTCTGCTTTGAGATAGCCTTCCCCTCTGCCCCTGCAGCAAATGCCACCAGTAGTTGCTCAGAATTCTTAGAGATTTTGTCCTGTTTAAGTATAATCTTAGTTGTCTGTGTACATCCAATGAATGCAGAATCTGCTCCCCCTTGTTCTGCGGATTTGGGAAAAAAGTTGGCAGATGAATAGTCTGGTTAAGAGCCACACTGGATACCACCTTAGGCATAAAAGAAGGATTGGTCCTGAGGGCCACACTGTCCGGATAAAAGACAATGAAAGGCTCCACTTCCATGAGAGCCTGTAGTTCAGAAATCCTTCTTGCGGAAGTGACTGCTAAAAGAAAGGCTGTCTTCCAAGAAAGAAATTTTATGTCTGCAGTAGCAGCTGGTTCAAAAGGAGGTAGGGTGAGTTTTTCCAGCACAAAATTGAGGTCCCATGCAGGAGTTGGTGCTCTCCTGGGAAGTCTCAAATTTTTGGCCCCTCTGAGGTACTGCTTTAGCAGGGGATGAGAAAAGAGAGGAGGCTCTGTATAGTAATGAGCTGAGATGGCAGAGGCATGGATTTTTATAGAAGAAAAAAATAGGCCCTTGTGAAGCATCTCAGTTAAATATTGCAGAATCTGAGGAATATTGGGCATTGCTGTGTTTATTCCTTGTGCTTGGTTCCAGGCACAGAATCTTTTCCATTTATCAGTATAAGATTTTCTAGTACTAGGCCTTCTAGCCTCCAAAATGACATCCATCATAGGTTTACTGAGAGATGTGATTGGTGAAATTAGTTGATTAGCCATGCTGCAAGATTCAGAGTTCGGAGCTGAGTCTGCAGAATTTGATAGTTCTGCTGAGACAATAGATGAGGTGTCAAAGGTAAGTACCAGGGAGGAAGGTGCGACACATTCCTTAGAAGCGGGTACCAGTGTTGGCGAGGTCAGTCTGGAGCAATCAAAATCATTTTTGTTTTTTCCTGTCTGACTTTTAGTAAAACCTTGGAGAGCAGAGGCAGCGGGGGAAAGGTATAGACTGATAGGTTTTTCCAACTGAAGGATAGAGCATCCACTTTCCAAGCTTTTTTGTGATGAATTCTTGTGCAGAATTTGTCTAACTGGTAGTTTTGGGGAGAGGCAAAGAGATCTATGTCTGGGCTCCCCCATTTTTGTGTCAGCTGAAGATTTGTGGATCCAGTTTCCATTTGTGTGGGTCCATAAGATTTCGGCTTAGGTCGTCTTCCAGAGTATTTTGCTTTCCTGGCAGGAATTGAGCTTGTAGATGTATTTGGTAAGTCAAGGCTGTGTTCCACAAGGCCATGGCTAGTCTGCAAAGGGGGTAGGAGTGGATACCCCCCTGCTTGTTTATGTACCACATAACTGTGGTGTTGTCCGTCTTTATCAGTAGTTGTCCTGGATGAAGGAAGTCCTTGAAGGCTGTCAGAGCATTCTGTACAGCTAGCATTTCTTTCTGGTTGATATGCAGGTACATTTGATTTGGGCTCCATTCGCCCTGAATGCATCTCCCTGCCAGATTGCCTCCCCAAGCATAGTCTGATGCATCTGTAGTCAGGGTTTGGGTGGCAGGGGGTAGAATGAATGACAGTCCCTTGTTTTGGTGACAGGCCTCTGCCCACCAAAGGAACTCCTGTTGCAGGCAAGGAATGAGAGGAATCATTGTTTCCAGGCTGTGACAATGCTGACTCCATAAGCTTTTTAGGTACCATTGAAGTTTCCTCATATGCAGTCTTGCATATGGAATTAGTAGAATGCAGGATGCCATGAACCCCAAAGCCTGCAGAATTTGTCTTGCAGATAGCTGGGTTTTTGTGGCCACTTGTTTGAAGTATGTTATCAATTGAATTTGTTTGTCTGGCATGAGGTAAGCCATCTGGGCAGTTGTATTCAAGCTTGCACCCAGGACTGTAATTATTTGAGAGGGTACAAGTTGTGGATTTCTTTTCATTTATGGTGTACCCTAGGCATGTTAGAAGCCTTTTTACAAATGCCAGATGTTGTAGAAGAGTGTCCTTGTCCTCTGCCTGAATTAGACAATCATCCAGATAAGGATAAATTTTAATGTTTCTTTGTCTGCAACATGCAATCACTGGTGCCAGGCACTTTGTGAAGACCCTGGGTGCAGTAGATAAGCCAAAGAGCAGTGCAGAGAACTGGTAATGCAAATAGCCTGCTTTGAAGCGGAGGTATCTTCTGCAAGATTCCCTGATTGGGATATGCAGGTAAGCCTCTTAAGTCTAGAGTTACCAACCAGGCATTCTTGCCTAGCATAGGTAGTAGCTGTTGTAGAGTCAGCATCTTGAATTTTGGAATGTCCAGGAAAGTATTTAGAATGGATAAGTCCAGAATTGGACGCCATGATTTGTCTTTTCTGGGCACCAGGAAAAGTCTTGGAATAAAAACCTTGTCCTTTTTCCTTTTCTGGTACTGGCTGAATAGCCCCCATATCCATGAGGGACATGACTTGTTTCTGTGCCTCTACCCACTGATTTGCAGGTAGATCTGGCCATCCGTTTGGAATTGGCAATGTGTGGAAATGAAATCTGTACCCCTGGGATACTATATTTAAGACCCACTTTTCCTGGGTAATTAGATGCCAATTTTGAGCATGAAGTCCTAGTTTGCCCCCCAAAGGGGCTGCCAAAAGATAAGTGCTTGGAAATGGCAGAGGAAAGTCATTGAGACTGTTAACCATAGGGTGGTGCTTTGCTACTTCCTGATTTGGAGGTGGAGGCACCCCATTGTTTTTTCCTGTAAGATCCTTGTGACTGAAACCTGGAGCCCTTGTACTGTCTGGGTTTGACCTGAGCGGGTGGCTGCACTTGCAATAAATCTTTTACAGTTTGCATAGATTTAGCTTTGTCTTCCATCTTTTTTCAAAACTTATTCTGCCTTATTACCAAACTGTCCTGCTGTAAAGGAGCATCCAACAATTTAGCTTTAACATGAGCAAGCAGATTTTGCTCCTTGAGCCAAGCATGCCTTCTTATCACAGATCCAGTTACGGCGGCCCTGCAAGAGGCCTCCAAGGAATCAAAACCACATTGCAAAGTATGCTTTCCAACTTGTTCAGCTGAATGCAATAAATCCTGTATCTCTATTTTCCACACAATCAGAAATCAACATCATTTTCTGTTTCAGTAAGCTCATGACATGCTGTTGATATTTATGCATATGAAATTGACAGTTTAAAGCCCTGATTGTCAGGGTTGCAGACGCATAAACCTTCTTACCCCATCTATCCAGCACCCTGGAGTCTCATCAGAAGGGGTAGGATTTTTAGCAGTAGAAGCCTTAACACCCTTGGGACCCTGAGAAACAGTTTCAGGGTCAGCAGTAGGATTTTTGAAAAGAAACTTGTGGGAGTCAGGAACCCTGTAATATCTGTCTGGCTTACTAGGAGCCGGAGGCAGGGAATCAGGAGCCATGCTGGATTCTGAGAAAACATCATCAACAATGTCTAAAACAGGAGGTATAGCCAAAGACCTATGCTGAGGAAGAAGAAGAAAATCCCTAAGCCTCTTTTTGGATTCTGAAAAATCCTGATTCTCCCAATGAAAATGTTCCCTTAAGGTATGCAAAGTCTCTCCAAAAGGAAAAAAAAAAAACCTCAGGAGGAGAAGCAGAAGGGATGGATTCTTCTGCAACAGAGTCCTCATAAAGGGGAATAGAAAATTCCTGATCAGAAGAAATGGAAACCTGATCTGAAGATTCATAATCAGTGCCTTGCCTAGGCCTCTTAGCAGGAGGGGGTTGGGAACCCCCTGATCAAGGTAATTAAATCCTCAGCCATTTTGATCATTTGTTTTTTAGGCACAGGGGCCTGAGCATGTGGCTCATGCGTCGTTTTTTTAGACATAGAAGTTGGTTTTTGCCTTGTTTTTGATGATGGCTTTGGTTTAATATACAAATCTTTAGGCCTGAAAACACCCTCAGAAGCCGGTGCCTGCTCAGCGGCTCCAGACCCATCCAAGGAAGAGACATCAGCGGGTTCAATACTTGAAGAATCTCGCGGCATACCGGACTCCGAATGGGTTTCGGTAGAGGCCTGCGACTCAAAAGTAGCAGGCATCAGGGGCTGCGAAAGCGCCTCACTTTGTACCGGTGAACCGGCGACTGCCTTAGGAGAAGCTTCGTCATCGGTTTTGGACCTCAACGGTCTGTCTCTGTCTTTTTCTTTGCGTTTTTTGTGAATTCCGGTAGTCGGATTGCTAACCGACAACATTTCAGGATAGTTCATTCTTGAACCAAAGTATTTAGAAGCAAAAATATACCGACGCTTAATAGTGCGTTGGTTAAATTTAGCACAAAACCGACAGCAAGGCACATTGTGGTCAGGGCCTAGGCAAGGAATACAGTACAAATGAAAATCCTTATGAGGTATTTGCTTCCCACAAGTAATACAATTATTAACTTTTACTGACATCGGTAAGGAGCAAGAAAAAAACTTTCCCCAATGGGGTACTTAGCTTTAGTTTGAAGACTTCGGTTCTGAAACTCGAAAACGAAAATTTCAGGAGTCAGCCGACCGGCACTTGCGAACTGCTTCTGCTTCGGGCGCCGCGCGGCAAGAAAGACTGATTAAAATGGCATCAGTGGCATGTTTTATACCCCTGATGACCTGACGTCATGGAAGAGGAGAAAGCAACCGACGCAGGACCCAAGACTTTGTTATTCAGGCTGACTGAGGGCAACCTGCCAGCAGATTACCTAAATGTAATGACTGCAACAGTGAAACATGAAGAACATCTACAAAGGCTGGAAATCCACCTTTAAGTCTGCAGTTGGTGATCTGGACATTACAGCTACTGAATAGCTATATTTGCTCATCAGGTGGCTTAGTTCCAGCTCCTTTAAATATATTAAGCATCTCAAGGCAGTTCATATTGCTAACCTGGTTATGGGTCTTAATGCTGCCTGGGACAGACTGGAACGTAACTTTGACAGCCCTGAAGTCATTAAGGATGCTTTACTCAACAGGCTGCAAAGTTTACCGAACATATCTGGCAAGGACCATCTTAAGTTTCAAGAGCTTAGCGGCCTCCTTTCTGAACTTCAGCTAGCCAAGGAAAACGCACACCTTCCAGGCCTCAGTTATCTGGATACTGCTTATGGGGTTAACCCGATAGTTTCAAAGCTCCCATGTGATATCCAAGGAAAATGAACAACAGTTGTATCAAAGTACAAGGAAGCAAACAGTCGCCTTTCCTCCATTTTCCTCCTTCTGCGAATTTATCAGGAAAATTGCAGAGACTAAGAATGACCCAAACTTGCCCTTTGGAGAGTCCCACGCTCCAGGTCCACCCTATCCTAAACCGACAAACCTGTGCAGCTCATACAGAGACTGCAGAGGTCCAGCCTCTGTTAAACTGACTGATGTCTTACCTACACTTTCTACAGTCCCCAACAAGAGTGATCAAAGCAAGAAAAATCGAAAACCCAAATCGCCAATGCCACATACATAAACCTCACTGCATTGGCTTCAGAAAAAAACCCTGCAAGAATGCAGAGAACTTCTTAAGAAATTTGGGGTATGTTTTAAATACTGCACTTCCACCGAGCATGTTGCTAAGGACTGTAAAGCCATAATCATGTGCATAGAATGCGACAGTGATGCTCATGTACAAGCACTTCATCCATTTCAACATACTTCTATCCCATCCATGGTTAACCCTCCTGAGGCAAAGCAAGGCAGGGAGAACGTAGAACAAATAGTGGCTCCTACTCCAGTTGCCGCCACATGTACTGAAGTCTATAGAAAAGGACTCTGACAAATCTTGTGCAAAAATATGCTTGGTGAGTGTATGTAAGGAATTCTTGAAAATAATGAGTGAAGAATTCTGTCAGGACAACTCCAACACCTGGGTGGCACCTTTACCATTCAGTACCCCAAGAATGAAATTGCCAAACAATAAGCAGCTTGCAGAGTCATGGTTTATTTCACTGGAATGTACCCTAAACAGGAAATCTGCAATGAAAAAGCACTTTGTTGACTTAATGCAGAAGGTGTTTGATAGAGATCATGCTGAACCTGTACCTCCCCTAAAGGAAGGGGAAGAATGTTGGTACCTTCCATGTTTTGGTGTGCTTCAACCCTCGCAAGCCCAACCAAATTAGAGTGGTCTTTGACTAAAGTGCTTGCCATGAAGATGTTTCTCTTAATGACTTTCTCCTCTCTGGCCTAATCTGAACAATAACCTAAATGCGGTCTTGATCTGTTTCAGACAAGAACTGATTGCAATAATGGCCGACATCCAACAAATGTTCCACTGTTTCATTGTTCGCAAAGACAACAGAAACTACCTCAGATTTTGGTGGTATCGCAATAATGATATCAATGACAAAGTCATAGACTATCGGATGAAGGTACATGTGTTCAGTAACAGCCCGGCTCATGCAGTCGCAATATATGGGTTGAGAAGAACTGCCCAAGAAGGTGAAAGGGAATTTGGGTCTGATGCACGTCACTTTGTTGAAGGAAAGTTTTATGTAGATGACGGGCTTAAATCTTTTCCCACAGAGGAAAAAGTGATCAATCTTCTTGCCAGAACTCGATATGCTGGCTGTATCTAATCTCAGACTTCACAAGACAGTCTCCAGCAGCATCAGGGTAAATGGAGCCTTTCATTCTGAGGACCATGCTGACAATCTAATTAACTTTGAACTACAGTCTAATATTACCCTCATGCAATGCAGCCTCGGGCTGCTTTGGAGTGTCAAGCAAGACTCATTCACATTTCAAATGTCAGCTTGTTACAAGCCCTTCACCAAACATGGAGTTTGTTTGCGGTAAACAGCATCTATGATCCATTGGGCTTCATAGCACCCTTTACCATTCAGGGCAAGATACTATTAAGACAGCTCACTTCTGAAAATGTGGACTGGGATACTCTTCTCCCCAGAGAAAAACAACAAAGATGGGAAACATGGAAAGATTCTGCTATCTGAACTTCGATGTGTTCCCATTCCTGCTTGCCCAGATCTTCAGAGGTGTCGGCCACAACAAGAATTCATTATGATGTTTGCATTTATACTCCTCCCCTCCCTGTTGTTTTTTTTTTAGGTTCCAAAGGATAAGAGGTTCCAAGTATATCATGGACTTAGTTTATTGTTACTGTTTGGTGAAATCTAAAATTTCAGGCGGGGAGTGTCAGATTACATGCTAGTATATTTGCTGTTTGGCTAAGAAATTGCCTTTTTTGTACTTTGTCCTGTTTTCCTGTAGCCTAGCTTTGGTAGCTAACTCCACCCTTCTCCCCCATTTTCTTCAGTGTGTGTGTTAGACTCCATTGCAGCCACATGTCTATTGCTGGAGTGTGTCACAGCATCATTATTTGACCTATTGGAATGTCATCTTGTACTAAGATCTGCACAGTTTGGAAATTAAACTAATGGTCTCCACAGGCGTCATTTCGATTGAGTCACTGTCTGCTAACACCATCTGTAGTGGTGAGTAGACTTCCCAATTCATCTTGCTACAGATTAGGAGACTACACTTGCTATGCACAGTCAGGGAAAGCAGAACAGTTTCTGCGTCGGTCCCTGAAGAATAAATGTGAAATCCGAAGGAGAAGAAGGGTCTTTTATGGGAGGTCTAAGCACCAAGATCCCTTTCAGGAAAGTTGGAAGTTGTCAAGGAAAGGAATTGTTTCCAGAGTGAAAAAAAAATCAAGATAGTCGCTAATAGAAGTTTAACACTAGAGAAAACTCACCTTTCCATCAAAAAGGGTGACAAGAGAGGGATGGCAGAAGTAGTAGCTGAGAAAGGGCAAATGTTTTGATTGGAAGTCCACACGGGTAAGGTTTTCCATCTGCTTCTATAGGCCAAGTAGAATTCTTGTGGGAAGCCAAATAATGTCATGGACAGGGGAAGCAAGGCTGGACCATAGAACTACCACTGGAATTGGAGAAACCATGCAGTTAGCTAAAAGGTATGGACAATGAGATACTCTATCTCTACTGGGTGAGATAGGAAATCCAGACTGAGCTCCAGAATCCCTGGAGGATGTTTCAGATGAAATCAGGAGAGAGAGAGAAAGAGAGATAAACCATACTTGATGCTAGAAGGAGCCAATGAGATAGCAGAGGTCCTCGGCTTGCTGGCTTTATGCAGAAATTTCGGGATCAATGGTAAATAGGGAGTAGGCCGTCCATGGCTGCTGTAGTAAATAGAGAAGGAAGAGAATGGTTAGCTTAAAAAAATGTCCCCTGAATGGGTTCAGCAGCGAATACAATGTTTGCAAATTTGGGTGCGTTTTACAGGAGAAGGAAAAGGCTGGTAAAGAATAGACTATTGCACCATGAAGTCTAATGAAGGATTCTCATGAAAAATTGTAGGTAAATGAGCTAAAGAAAATGGAAAACTTACACTGATTCAAAGGTTAGCAATGGCGGTTTTGCTGAAAGCAACACACGAAAACAGTAACTCCTATCCCTGGTTCCACAAAGTGAGGACAAATGTGAGTCGTCAAGCTCAACTGCATTCCTATGAAAATTCTGAATTCTGTAAGGAATCAGATTTCATTTGGCTATATTTTCCATAATGTCTAGGGATTTGGAGACTGTATACATAGGTAAAATCTGTTGTAGAAGTTGCTATCTGGTTGGGGTGGCAAGATGCAAATCAACTGTATAAAGGGGGGGGGGTGCTGGAATCCTACTAGTCTCATGTAAGTTGCCAATACCACCCAGTATTAGGTAAATACCCTGGAGCTGTGGTGAGAGTAAAGGATGGTAATCTGAATGTGAGTGACTGGCTCTCAGTCGAAAAGTAATACGACTCCCAAAATGCCTTTTCATTTTAATGTGGTGCTGTACATCCTGTAGAAGTATGGCATATGTTCATTCGACCTTGAGCATAAGAAACAAGATGGACTGAACTGTAAAGCATCCAGAGCTTCAACTCCTTTCACATCGCTTGAGATTAGTTAGTTTTAGAATTGGTCTTAGGA
Source organism: Protopterus annectens (assembly GCF_019279795.1). Lineage (NCBI taxonomy): Eukaryota > Metazoa > Chordata > Ceratodontiformes > Protopteridae > Protopterus > Protopterus annectens. The sequence goes on from NC_056729.1 coordinate 1,239,982,361, forward strand.
TACCCATATTTTTTTTATAGCAGTTTTAGATTCTAATAAACTGCAAACTCTTTCTGACTGGATAAATGTTAGGGAATCTCCTCCTTGATACAGGAGGTAAAAGGGAAACAAGGAAGATGTAGAGACCTCTTATATATGACACCCCAAGTATTATCTGTAATATTAGTACTGGTGTCCCGATGAAAGGAAACAGGATCCCCAAAAGTCTCGAGAAGTGGACAGTCTGGTCACAGAGAAATCTAATAATCTAGGGTTAATAAAACAAGGACTGATAGGGGAGTTTCTCATGCAAGTGTATCTAATAACTCAGAAGTAATTAGTTGAAGGGTGCCTTCCATCATCAAAAGATGAGCTCTTCAACATGGGAGTATTAAAGGTGATTGATCACTAAATTCTATACAGTAAGACAAGAAGCTATGTAGCGGGATAGTCACACCCCAAAGGAGGACAACGGAAGGTGAAGGATCCTTCTTTCCTTGTCAGAACCACAATGCAGTGAGAAACTCCTCTCAAAGTCATTGCACTGTGAGGAGAAGAGCCCCTTGGGAAATTTATCCTGGAGAGAATAGTCACTTTAGTGTGATGCACATTCTGGCCAGTGAAGAAAAAGGAGAGTGTGACCCACTAGGAAGGGTGGGTCTTTTTTCTTGTATCAAGATAAAGACTCTTATGGCAGGAGAATAGTGTTCGGTTTCTAGCCCTAGAGAGAGAGAGACTGAGTCCATGGTTTAGGTTCCTGTATGGATGGCAAAGGTCCGGGAAGAATGTGTCTAAAATTTGCCTTAATTAGGGTGAACGGGAACAATGTGTGTAGGGGATAGTAATACAGGGTCAAATGTAAGTAACCCAGGTAAATCTCTGTCATGAGCTGGAAAAGGGGATCAGTCTCAAGGAGCAACTCTGCAGAGTTACAACAGAGCTAGACGGAGCAGATCTCCATGAAGAAATAAAAACATATTGACATGAGAGAATATATGAAATCCACCTAGGCAGTGTCAGGGAGTCGCTATTAAAGGACTTGCCTGCATTAGTTAAAGGCACCGCTTTCTCTCTCTTTCTCTTTTTTTAACCAAGCTTTAGCAAGTGGAAAAAGTAAACAAAAAGAAGCTGTACCTCCGTACTAAAGAGTTTGCATAAAGCTTTGCATAATGGTAAACAAGCTGCAAAATATAGGCATAGTCTTAACCTAGAAAGAATTCAAAACCAATTCAATGAATAAATCCACAAAAATGAGTGTAGAGAAGGCAGACCACTTCTTAAAACCACCAAGCACATTTTTTATTAAGTAAACAATAAAATATATAAGCGCTTTCGTCTCAATATTCCAAAATTACAGAGACTTCATCAGATACCTTCGGCTTAACCTAGTTTGACAGGCTCAGAACATTGCTAACATAACCGGATCTGTGTCAATGTGCATTTTATAGGAAATAATAAAAAAAAAATGTAATCAAATACAGATGAAGTCGGATCCTAGGGATGGCTCAGATCCAAAGAAATTGTAACCACTCACTAGTTACAGATCCAAAGGCACCAGATCTGGGAATATCTCAGCACTTTCCGGGCCAGTTGTTAGTTGTCGGATTCTAGGGCTGGATTCACTGAGAGAAGAATCTCGGGAGATCAGATCCGAAGGAGGGAAAGCAGGATCGAGAATTTTTTTTTTACTCTGAGTTGTTGTCTGATGGAAGATACAGCTTCAGTTTGCTTCTAATCCAATGTCTCTGCTACAGGATTCAGCCCAGGTTAAAGATTTTACTTCACACAGTTCAGATCCGAATAAGTCGGTTCCAAGGTGTGCATTTAAAGTTCCAGTCTTGTCTTCAAAAATTTAACTTCATGAAAATTGGATGCGAGAACCTTGGATCCCAATTATCTGCTGAAGGAATCAGTCTCTTGTTAAAAGTTTAGCTTCATGTATGGCGGATCTGAGTAAGTACTTTGGATCAGATAAAATTAGGAACTAGCTGCAGAACATGTTAAGACGAACCTGTCACCTCCAAGAGGTACTTTGGATCTGGAGGAGGTCCTAGGATCTTTGGATCTGAGGGCTAGGATCCGAAGTCTTCCCATATGGTTCTGTTTTTGTAAGGGGGTGTGAGCCCCTAAAGGATCCATTGTAATGTGAAATTCTACAGTGTAGCTATCTCCACTGGTCTCCACAGGTCCAAAAAGGGGAAGGCTCAGCAAAAAGAAAATGGAAGTGAAGCATGTCACCATTTAGGTCCTTTACTCCTTAAAATGACCCAACAAAAATACACAAATGAAAGGCAGGGAGGAAGGACACAGACAATAAAAGACAGGTGGTCCGTGCACAGTATAACATGAATCCCGTCCCTTGCCAAGAAAACATGCACTCAAGCCATGGATCACGGGCATATTCAACCATCACAACATACAAGTGCTGTTATAACTGTAGAAAGTTGCTAGAATATCAGGACTTCGTTATAAGCATTTTATAAAGGATATGAAGTCTGAAATTCAAAAACATGTCATTATTTAGTGACTTTAATCCTTAAATTATCTTAGTGATTTGTCAAAAAACACACCATTTTTATAAGGAACATACCAAAAGTATAAGGCAAAAATCTGGATATTCTGTGAAAAACTGTCCAGTTGTGAGGCATGCAGAAAACCAAAAGTTTTATGAGGGACCAGCCAAAAATGAGACAAGAATCTGGACCGTTGAAAAATATGCTACAGCCTCAGAAATAGAGAAGTGAAAATGGCAGTCATCCCAGACCTCAGATTTGAAGGTTGAGATATCTACCCAATGCACCAGACCACAAATCTGAGGGAAGAAACCTAGGAATTCTGCCAAAGACATCAGAGAGGCATGTCTCTAAAAATGAAGGAAAACAGATGGCAGCCATACCTTTCAACCTCTTGGCAATAAAAACATGGACAAAACCTAAAAAAAATGGGGGGGGGCCAAAAATATGTACAGATTTTAAAAATTGCTGTTATAAACATTGAAAGTTGTTAGAATAACAGCATTTGTGTTAGAATAAATTTTCTAAACAATATGAAGTCTGAAACTTAAATGTACATCACTATTTGGTTACTTCAGTCTTCAGCAATTTGCCAGAAAACCACAAATTTTATGAACAACAGACCAAAAATATGAGGTAAAAATCTGGACCGTTGAGAGGTATGATGGCAGCAATAGGACCGGAAAGCTGTCAAAAAGACAAAACAGTGTGTGAGTTTGTGTATTGCCAGGCAGAACTAAACAAGGGAGAACTCCCCCTGTGAGACAGCAAAGCCAACCACCACACAGAAAAAAAAGCCATTAGAAGCACTAGTCAAAAAAACATAGTGGCTCTTAGACTTATTTGACAGCAGAAAGAAAAAAAAAGACTACAGGGACAGACAATTTCAGAGTCAGCTCAGTCTGTAACAAAAGGTAAGAGAACAACAATGCGCCTGCCGACAGAGAACCAGAGTCACCAAAAGGAGACTACATACGAAAAAATAAAGATATATATCAATATAGCCACAGGGGCTATGAGGGAGGAACACTAAAAAGGATAAAACTAAAGAAAGGACTATAGAGTTTGAGTAAAATTTGTTTATTTGACTATAGTTTGATTTATAGAACATATCAATGAAAAACTACCTTACCGCTCGAGATCTAGGATTGTTTGACCTTACCCCGATGGTGGCAAACGAGATCTGAGGAGTTAGTGCATTATGGGAAGAGGGAGGAGCTCGAGATTTGGATACAAAGTCTTGGAAATGCAGCCAAGTTGGATCAGAGATCCATCAGTGAGGAAGAATGAAAAGGACATCAAATTATCTTTTTACTTTACAAACCTGAAATATGAAGTCAACATCAACTAACAGTGCAATACTGAAACATTAGTGCTGAGTCCACTGTCTAACAAGCAACTTCTGTATTTTACAATTTTTGTAATTAGCACCATTTATGAGATACTGCAAATAATCTGAGGTGAATTTCCAATACAGGATTTTGAAGAAATGCTTTCAGCAAGCAAGTGACTTCAGGAAAAGTACAGTTTTGTACCTACCATAAATGTAGATGTTCGAAGATCCACATTGCTGCAGTCCTTACATATGGGTAGTCCGCTGGCCTCGGTCGGCCCGAATACCAAAGTATTAGGCTGACGTCGGTCAAGGCGCTTAAAACTGACATCAGGACGTCAGGGTACAAAAGCGCATGACCAACGTCATTTCCTCAGTCTTTTCTTGCCCCAGATGTCAGAAGGCCCTAAAAAGAAAGGCCAAAGCCAAAAAACAGCAAAGAACAACCAACCACCCCTGCACTAACCATATTTACAATATTTACAACCCAGACCACACAACCACCTCTAACTACAGAGGGAAGGAGGGAGGAGGACTGCAGCAATGTGGATCTTGAACATCTACATTTATGGTAGGTACAAAACTGTACTATGTTCTTCATCTCACATTGCTGCAGTCCTTACATATGGGTAGAATCCCAAAGCAGAGGTAAGGGAGGATGGCAAAACTATAAAGCATTAGGAGCTGCCAAAATGCCCTGTAAAATTGCAGTGGCAAAACCAGCCCTAGATTTAGAGTAAAGTGGAAGGTGGTAATGCTTATAGAAAGTATGCACTGAACTCCAAGTAGCTGCCTCCAAAATATCTTTAATAGCCACCCCCCTTAAAAAAGCTGTAGAAGTGGCAGTAGCCCTAGTGGAATGAGGCCTAATCCCAGCTAGAATCTCCTTACCATGATGGGAATAACAAAAAGCAATACAAAAACCAATCCACTTAGAAATAGTTTGTTTTGAAACAGGTTTGCCCTGAGAACCCAAAGCAAATGAAACAAACAACTGCTGAGACTGCCTGAACCCTTTAGTTCTGCTCAAATAATATCGCAAATGTCTGTGTATATCCAAAGTGTGCAAAATCTTCTCCCCTTTATTTTGGGGGTTTGCATAAAAAGTAGGCAAATGAATAGTTTGGTTTAAAGCCACACTAGAAACCACTTTAGGCATAAAAGAAGGGTTAGTACGCAAAGACACCCTATCCTTGTGGAAAATTAAGAAAGGCTCAACCGCCATAAAGGCCTGTAATTCAGAAACCCTTCTCGCAGAGGTAATGGCCAACAAAAAAGCAGTCTTCCATGATAAATATTTCAACTCGGCAGTAGCTGCAGGCTCAAAAGGTTGTAGAGTGAGCAACTCGGCAGTAGCTGCAGGCTCAAAAGGTTGTAGAGTGAGTTTCTCCAACACAAAATTGAGATCCCAAGCAGGAGTAGGAGCTCTACGTGGGGGTCTTATATTCTTTGCCCCTCTAAGGAATTGCTTAAACAAAGGATGAGAAAATAATGGTGGGTCACAGTCATAGTGAGCAGAAATTGCTGCAGCATGAACCTTTATAGAGGAGAAGGACAAACCTTTGTCCAATAACTCAGTAAGGTATTGAAGAGCAACACTCAAATTAGGTTTAGAAACATCAAAGTCCTTTGCTGTACTCCAAATTAAAAATCTCCTCCATTTATCTGGGTAAACTTTCCTTGTACTAGGCCTTCTGGCCTCCAAAATAACATTCAAAACTTGTTGTGGAAGCTGAGACCCTCCAGGGTTTAAAACAGAATATGCCAGGCTGTCAGATGCAGAGAGTGAAGTTTGACATTGAGTAAATGACTGTTCTCCTGAGACAGCAGGTGTGGAATCGAAGGCAAAGGCCATGGAGGCTCCCGTACCAGACTTCTCAGTAATGGGTACCAGTGCTGTCGAGGCCAATCGAGCTATTAAAATCATGGTTGGCTTGTCCTGTCTGACCTTCAGGAGTACCTTTGGGAGGAGAGGCAGTGGTGGAAAGGCATACACGTGAAGATTGCTCCAATTGAATGAGAGAGCATCCACTTTCCAAGCTGTGGGATGAAACCTTTTTGTGCAAAACTTTGGCAACTGGTAATTTAGTGGGGAAGCGAACAGATCTATGTCTGGAGTCCCCCATAACACTGTCAATTTCTGAAATACATGAGGATCCAATTTCCACTCGTGGGGATCCATGATTTGTCTGAAGATTTAGCTGCAAACTGAGAGCAGTCTCCCACAAAATCATTGCTAGTCTGCATAGAGGGTAAGAATGTGTCCCCCCTTGCTTGTTGATGTACCACATGACAGTTGTGTTGTCTGTTTGAATCAACACCTGCCCTGGAAGAAGTAAATCCTTGAAAGCTATCAATGCAAATTGGACTGCTAACATCTCCTTCAAGTTGATATGTAAATGTTGAAGTCTGGCAGGCCACGTGTCTTGTACCCATTTTCCATTTAGATGAGCTCCCCAAGCTTTGTCTGAGGCATCTGTCGTTAGAATCTGACTCGCCTCTGGTCGGGTCACAGAGAGTCCCTTGTTTAGGTGACATTCCTGTGCCCACCACAAAAATTCCTTTTGAATGCAAGGTATTATCTGAATGACAGTGTCCATATCTTGGCAGTGTTGTGTCCATACATTTTTGAGATACCATTGTAGCTTCCTCACATGCAGTTTGGCATTGAGAAGTACCAGAATACAAGATGCCATGAACCCCAAGGCTTGAAGGACTGTCCTTGCAGTCAGCCTGGACTGGACAATTGATGGAAATAAAGAGAAAGATTCTTTTGTTTGTCCGGGGTCAAAAGGCCATCTGGGATGCTGTATTCAGTCTCACACCCAGAAAGCACATGTCCTGAGAGGGTACTAGACTGGACTTTATTTCGTTCACAGAATACCCTAGGCATCTTAACACTGCCATCACATACTGTAAATGATGAAGAAGTTCGTCCTTTCCTTGAGCCAGAATCAGGCAATCGTCCAAATAAGGATAGATTTGTATTCCTCTTAGCCTGAAGAAAGCTACCACTGGAGCCAGAACCTTCGTGAACACTCTGGGCACAGTAGATAAGCCAAAGGGCAATGCAGAGAACTGATAATGAAAAGTCCCAGCCCAGCGCAGATACTTCCTGCAACTGGGCCTGATAGGAATATAAAGGTAAGCCTCCTTGAGATCCAGAGTCACCATCCAGTGATCTTTGCCCAGCAGAGGTAAAAGCTGTTGTAACGTCAACATTTTGAACTTGGGAATGTCCAGATATGTGTTGAGGATAGATAAATCCAAAATTGGTCTCCACGTGTTCCCTTTCTTTGGTACTAGAAACAGGCGAGAATAAAATCCTAGGCCCACTTCTGGTAGAGGGACCGGTTGTATAGCTCCTATCTGAAGTAGTAGAGAAATCTGTTTGTGAGCCTCTAGTCTTTGCTGAGGAGGAATGTCTGGCATGCCTTTGAAAGGAGGCAAGGTATGGAAATAAAACTTGTAACCTTGGTGTATGATATCCAATACCCATTTGTCCTGGGTAATAAAAATCCAATTTTCCTTGAAGAGTGCCAACCGTCCTCCCAAAGGTGCTGCCAGGCAAGAAGGATCTGGCAGCTGAAAAAGTAGGTCATTGGGCCTGTTTACGAAGGACTGGCCCCTGCCCTCACCGAAGATTGTGCAGGTGAACTCCATGTTCTAGGTCTGGAGGAACTCTGAGCTCTGCCCCTACCACGTCTAGATCTACCCCTAGACTGAGAATCAGAAGAAGGATCGTCCACCCCTTAGCAGGCCAATTTCTACTAAACTTGGAGGCTGAACTTGCAAAAAATCTTTAACAGTCTGCATGGACTTAGCCTTGTCTTCCATTTTCTTCAAGACTGACTCCACAGGTGGGCCAAACAACACTTCAGACTGCAAAGGAGCATCCAAAATCCTTGTCTTAACATGGTCAGATAAATTCTGATCCTTAAGCCAGGCGTGCCTGCGAAGAACTGAACCAGTGGCAGCCACCCTAGAAGAGGCCTGCAAAGCATCAAAACCACACTGTAAAGAATGCTTACCCACCTGTTCAGAAACATGCACCAAATCTTGCAATTCTTTACACTCAATGCCTTCTGCCAGAGCATCCACCTTAGGTTTCAATTGTGAAAGAAGAAAATTTTGATATTTCAACATATGAAACTGGCAATTCAAAGCCCTCATTGCTAAGGTAGAAGATGTATAGACCTTCTTTCCCCATCTATCCAAAGCTCTGGCCTCTTTATCTAGAGGAACCGGATTCTTTACAACAGAGGCCCTGACACCCTTAGGTCCCTGACTAATAGTTTCTGGGTCCGCCCTAGGACTCTTATAGAGATATTTATGAGCCTCAGGCACCCTGTAATACCTATCCGGTTTAACAGGCTAGGAGGCAGAGAATCAGGATTAAGTGAAGCCTCTGAAAATACATCTTGCACAACATCCAGAACAGGGGGTATAGCTAAGGGCCTATGTTGAGGTAAAAACAAAAATTCCCTAAGCCTTTTCCGTGAATGTGAGAAGTCCTGACCTTCCCACTTAAAATGTTCCCTCATAGAATGAAGAGTCTCTGAAAAAGAAAAATCCTCTGGAGGAGAAGCAGAAGGAGTGGAATCTTCTGCATCAGATTCAGAATAAGGAGTGTACTCCTGCAAGTCTTCGGAAGACTCTGAAACATCCGAAGCCTGTTCAAAACTTTCCAACTCTGGCTCCACCCTAGGCCTCTTATCAGGAGGGGGCAAAGAACCTCTAATCAGAGTAATCAAATCTTCTGCCATTTTAAGCATGTGCTTCTTAGGCACAGACCCTGCAGATCTAGGACTGACACCAACAGAAGCCAAACCTGGCCTGCCTCTGGAAGAAGCCTTGGAAACAGAAGGAGAGGGTCTAACCACCCTGGGAAGGGAGGGGAGTACAGAAACCTGAGAAGCCCCTTCAGCCTGACCTGCCTCATGAGAGGCCACATCCTGCAAAATCAAAGTCTCCCCCTGAGACTCCAGAGAAGCCTCCATCAGAACCACCGGTTCCACTGAAGCCTCTAAAGAATCGGTCCGAACGGACGACTCATCTTGCCTGGGTTTAACCGCTTTGTCTTTCGCTTTTTGTCGTGGCGGGAGTATCCGGCGGCATATTATAATTGCACCGCTTACGAAGACCAGCCTAGCACAATCTAACCTTCGCAATAGTGCGCTTATTAAACCTAGCAGAAAGCGACACCCGACTACGTGCTCAGGCCCCAAACAAGGAATGCACAAAGAATGATAATCCCTATGCGGTATCTGTTTCCCACAAGAAATACAATTATTCACTTTTTCTGACATCCGGTAATACACTGAGGCAAGAAAAACAAAATATTCTTAGCCAACTTGGATTCGGTCTGAAACTCGAACTCGAAAAATTTCAGAACGCCCGGCACTTGCAACGCTGCTTCTGCATCGGACCATGCGGCAAAAGACTGAAATGACGTCGGTCATGCGCTTTTGTACCCTGACGTCCTGATGTCAGTTTTAAGCGCCTTGACCGACGTCAGCCTAATACTTTGGTATTCGGGCCGACCGAGGACAGCGGACTACCCATATGTAAGGACTGCAGCAATGTGAGATGAAGAACATCAATGACATTAGTCTACTGTTTCTCAGGACTGAATGAGTTTATTAAAAAAAAAAAACTATCTACAGTTATGTACATGTTGTGTGGTTCTGTCTCTAGATTGTTCAGTATGGATATACAATTCAGTAGCTGTACTGCTTATTATGAGTCAGAACTTAAGAAATATGCTGCAGAAATATAGAATTATATTTATTTTACTAAATTTGTGTTTAGGACTATAGAACAATGTAATATTTACATTAAATGTTGTTGTTGTGTCTTTCGGCTTTTCCAGGTGAGGGGTCACCACAGCGGAACTCCGGTCCGCTAATGATTGGTAGTTTATTTTTACATGCCGAGTTACCAGCCCTGATGCACAACCTTCAATGAAGGTACGCCCATTCACGCATGTCTCCACGCAGAAGACGCTCTAGCTGAGAATCGAACCGGACAGCGTCTTACTGTGAGGTGACAACGCTACCACAGCACCACCACTGCGGGTTTAATATTTATATTAAATAATGGCCCAAATGCAGAATATTTGGAGCTCTAGATCTACAAATTCTATTAATTTATCAGTGTTCATGGATTATTCAAGATGCCTGAAAAAGTACAGTGTGCTATGTTCTACATTCCTGAATGTTGCCAGGAAAGCAGTCTTAAATGTAACTCTTACTCTTTTTAAAAGAAGAAACAACACAGCTCTATCCTAGAGAGAAATTCAGATATTACTTTGAGGCCAGGAAGAACATGCTACTTATCTGACAGTTGTCCTTTGTAAGGAACACACAACCACACAGGCTACAGCTAATTATGTTACTGAGCCAAGGACTGTTAGTTTGGTGAGTTGAATAACTTACTAATAAGAAAAGAAAAGTCATGGTACAAGAAGTCAAAATGTGAAACAGGCTATTAAAAGAAGCAGGTATAATCTTATCAAAAACTGTTGATACCTGCAGAGCAAATGAAACTACTACTACTACTACTACTACTACACAGGCAGAATAATTAAATGAGTAAGATGATGTAAGATAAAATGGAAGTTAAATAAAAAGTCTGAAGATGAAAAATAATAAAAGTTATGTACTTACCATAACTTGGTATCTGTATTGTCAAGTTTCATTATGCATCATGAATGGGTCTTCGGATCTGTCCTTGGATCCAAGCCGGTCATTTCTCAGACATACGATCTGATCCTCAAATTCCTCCCTCTCTTGCAGAATGCCTCACTCCCTTTCAAACCCTCAGATCGAGTTTGCTGCCCTAATCACAAGATGGAAATCCCCAAGATAATAAAGAAGCAGAAACAAAAGTCCTACTGGAGTCCAAACTAGGAACTAGTGGGTTCTTTAATCCTCTAGGTTGCTCTCAGCTGCACAAGGAAGGGGGAAGGAGGGTGGGAAGTGATGCATAATGAAACTGGCCCACACAGATACCAAGTTATGGTAAGTACATAACTTCTAATCTGATGTTGTCCATTTCATTATGCATCATGAATGGGTCAGAATACCCAGCTACACAATCTGTGGGAGGACCTCAAGGAAGTATATGCCTGAGCACCGCAGAACCAGAAAAAAAACCTGTACCACTCTTTCTACTTCATTTTGCTGCTTGTGCTTAGGAGTTCAACTGCACTTAGTTTGCCATATTTATTACTGCTTGTCGGTAGCCTCACTAAATTGATGACAGTATTCTACTGAATCGCTGCTTTATTTGTGCTGTCTGTTACTGCTGTGATTTGTGAGCTACTGTTTCAAAGCAAATCTGCTGATTAACTATATTTCATTGCTATCTACTGCAATTCATTACTACTTAACTGTATTTTTTCATACTGCGAGTCCTATTCTTTTGACTATAGGTGATTAATCTGTGATTCACTGTGAGTTTTTCTACAGAGATCTTAACCTTAAAATTGAGTAGCATAGTATAGATACAGGTCTGCGACATCCAGAGCTTCAGCTGCACAGTTTTTAACCCTTTTTGAGGTATTCCGGCTACAAGCTTTCCCTTACTAGCACTTGTGTTATCATCTAGTAGTACTATTTGTAGACTTTCCTCCCTTTACCCTCTTAGCTCTTTCAGTTTCTGAGAAATATGGATGCACAATTTCCTACATTTTCTTCTGCCAGTCTGGTCGATATGGGCATCCTGAGACAGTGTAGCAACAGCCTCATATACACGGACAACCTTCTGCTACTAGCACCTAGGAACACAATTTGTGAAATATGCAAATACATCAAGCACCTAGTGTCATTGCTCTCTCCCTAACAAACCAGTATATCTGGCACTGAGAAGGTTGGCAACATGAACACCACACCTCAAATACCACCCACACCTACACAACACACTCCCACATATGCGCAGGCCCTCAACAAAAGTATACCCAAACAAATGAGACCTCAGAGGCATAAACGCATGCAAATGCTACTGCCCACCACACCACATACTCCATGCACTTGTGTCTCACAGCCACTAAGGCCTAAACATAAACCCAATGTATTAGTTATAGGAGACTCCATTGTGAGACACAAAGATGTGCCCCTCATCAGGCTGGACAAGGAGAAAGTCACGGTTAGTTGTTTGTCGGGTGTCAGAATCCACCATATCACCAATGTATTCAAGTCTCTCAACAGGTACAGTTATGACTCTGTCATAGTCCATGTTGGAGTGAATGACTTCAGATGTACCTCCCTGGACTATATGAAGCGAGACATGATCGACCTCGCTGAGTATGTGTCCCAGGCAGGTATGCCCCTAGCCTTCAGCAGCATTCTACCATCACCCAGAACGATGCCTCAATTCAAACAGAAAATGATTGACTTTAAAAACTGGCTTAGTTTCTGGTGTCATTCAAAGGAGATCCAGTATCTGACAGCCTGGGATGACACGAGTGACAAGCCACGATGCTTTGCCAGAGATGGCTGCATCTGTCTTCCTTAGAATTTAGGCTCCTGGCCAAGGCTGTTGCCTCCCCCATAGGGCCTTTCTTAGGCAATGCCATAAAGTCAAAAACTACCAACATGAAAATTTCATCCAAACGTAAATTAAAGGTCATAATGCTAAACGCTACGAGTCTAACATGAAACTGCACTCATTGCAAGCATTCTTTACCCTAGAAGAAGCTGACATTTGTTCAGTCACAGAAAACTGGCTCAAAGCTGCGGAGAACACCCCAGCCATACGAGGTTACTCATCACATCATTCGTTCAGACCCCAAGCCGTGGTGCCCATTCCACCTATCTGGACCTCTTCGAATCGATCAAGATTCAACCCTTTACCCCGATCCTGGGTGACTAACAATTCAACCACAGACTGGAAGAAATACTCATGCCAAAATACAAATGCCCAGAGATTCCCTGATTTTATCAATGCAAATTCCTTGGACCAGTTGGGTTGACACCTCCACAAGAGGTTGAAATATCTTGGACTTGGTATTAACCAACATGAGTAACCACTGCAGCATCCTTACAGTGTCTTCATCCCTGGTAAGATCCGACGACAAAGCAGTCACTTTCGAAATCACCATCTCCCCTGACCCCCCACCCCAGCTAGGGTAAAACAAAAAAACTTCTCCAAAGTTGATTACAACCTCCTGAGGGAAGGTATAAACAGATTCACAGCCCCCTCTCCCTCCACAGAAACTGGCACATATGTCCAAACTTACACCAAAGTACTATATAAGGATTTATACAGCTGCATGGAATCAGGAATGCCAGACAGGACGAAATCCTCCTCCTCAAAGAAGGGTAGACCTGTCTGGTGGACATCTACAATAATTAGACTCTATAATAAAAGGAACAAATTGCTGTCCAGGACCAAGAAGGAGCATGTGTCTAATTAGAAGCAATCTCACCTTAGCATGAACAAGCAAATAAGAGCACTAGTGAAATCCTCCAAAGTAAACTTCGAGTCCAAACTGGCCACATCTACTAAAGACAATCATAAGGCTTTCTTCACATATGTCCGCAGTCTCAAGGGAAGCACCCAGATCTGCTCAGAACTGGTGGTCAAGTACACCACATACATAAACCCTGTACATATAGCTAACCTGCTGGCAGATTCAGTGAAAACTTTACCCCCCCCCCCCCCCCACATCAGTGAAACAGGACATCACCAGTACCTGCTCCCCTTCCCTTATCTCTAGGGAGCACGTCATCACTGCCCTCTCAAAGGCAAAAAATACAGCTTCCATGGGACCTGATAACATCCCAGGCTGCATCCTACATGAACTCAGGCAGGAACTTGCAGCAACCTTAGGCACCCTATTCAACCAAAGCCTGAGTACCGGCTTTGTCCCAGCCGAGTGGAGGACAGCTACTGTCATCCCCTTGCACAAAGGTGGAGCATCCACTAATCCAGGAAATTACAGACCCATCCACCTAACTAGCCTGATCTACAAGGCCATGGAGCGGATTATCATGGACCTCATTAACAAGGACCTTAGTAACCTCCAGACACTTAATCCGACACAGTTTGGTTTTGTCAAGTGGAGGTCATACCTGTTAAATTTGGTCGACTTCTTTGAGACAGTCACCAAGGCCACAGACGAGGGGAAGATGGTGCACACTGCCTACCTTGAAGGCCTTCGATACGATTCCCCACTCAGATATAATAGATAAACTCTCTCAACTAGGAATCAATCCATATGTTACCAGATGGGTAGCAAACTGGCTTACTGATAGAACCCACCTTGTCAAAATAGGGGAAGCCATCTCAAGTAGTAAACCCGCAGCAAGTGGTGTACCCCATATATAGGTCTTGGGGCCTCTGCTGTTTTGAATGTACTTCTCAGAGCTGCAGGCCAAATCTAGTGGGCTACGGCTGACCAACTTTGCAGATGACTGCAAGCTGGGTGCTGTCATCAATTTCCCTAGTGATGTGGACATCCTCCAAGAGGGTCTCACCCAAATGACTGGTGCCAGAAACATGGCCTCAAACTGAATGCCAAAAAATGCATCATCATCATCCCTTTTGGGGAGAATGACAACCCCACAGATTAACACAATGATAATAAGGCACTAAGCATGCAATCAGTCGTGAGGGACTTGGGAACCCAGGTTGATAGCTAACTGACTTTTGACCACCATATTGCCTCCGTTATACAGAAAGCTTTCTACATGGCCCACCTAATAGGTAAGGGCATCTCATCCAGGGACAAGGTGGCCATAACATCCCTGTAGGCTTCCTTTATAAGACCGATTATTGAATAGAATGTACCTAACAAAGCACATGCAGCAGCTGGAGAGACCACAGAGATTCCTCACCTGGAGAATCCAGGGCCTCAAACATCTACCCTACACAGATAGGCTAAAAGCCCTATCCCTCTACTCAGTCTCCTACAGACTCCTCAGAGGTGACCTCTGTCTGGCATACAAAGCAATCTCAGACCCCGCCCTGATTTGACTGCTGCATATCCTTAAGTGAAGCCCCACTCGAATAACCCACACGCGAAACCTCAACCTGGTCTGTGACATCAACGGGCCTTGTTGGCAGAACAGATTTGTATCCCAGAGACTCCCCCTTTTGTGGAATATATTCCCTCTCCAAGTAAAGCAGAATACCTCATTAAACCTTTTAAGCGCAACCTGGATAACTGGATGGGGAACAGAAAATACACACCTGAAATTCCACTTATGTTCCTGCTAGACAGTGGCATAAGATGCTGACTTGTTGGAACATGGGCTAATCTCTTGGTTAGGCTTGTAAGGGCCTCAGAGCCAATAGCCTAGTAACTTCCTGTGATCCTATGAACCAAAGAACGTCCGGTTTCTGGAAATTATGTCTAAACTTGTAATGAGATACAAAGGTATGAGCTGTGGACCAAATAGCTGCGGCACAGATCTCATCAATTGGAGTTCTAGCAGAGAAGGCTGAAGAGGTTTACAGTGATCTAGTTGAGTGGGCTCTAACTGGGCGGGGAAGTTGTTTGCCTTGTTGGCAATAAACTGTAGAGATACAGTCCATAATCCATTTTGCCAAGGTAATCTTTGAGACCACTTGTTCCAATTGGTGAGGCGAAAAGGCAATGAACAGCTGATCTGACTTTCTATGAGGCCTAGTCCTACGTAGGTAGAAATGTAACTGTCTGTGAATATTGAAAGAATGTTGGATACATTCACCTTTGCTAGAATAATTAGGAAAGAACACAGGTAATGAATGGTTCACCTCCAAAGCAACCTTTGGAATGGAGGAAGGATTTGTCCTGAGAGAAACTATCCTTGAGGTAAGTTACGTACGGAGGTTTAGAAGACGCAGGCTGCAATTCTGAAATGCTCCTGGATGACGTGACAGCCACAAGAAAGGCGGTCTTCCAAGACAAGCACTTCAGCTCACAAGAACTAGCAGGTTTGAAAGGTTTTTGGGTGAGACCCTGTAAAACTAGAGTAAGATCCCAAGGGGGAGAAGGATCCTTGATCGGAGGTCTCAGGTGAAAGACTCCTTTTAAGAAAGCCCAACAAAGTTTGGAAGAAGAAAGGGTACAGGGAGAACCAACTCACTTCCAGTTATGGAAGTTGAACCTTAACGGAAAAGAGAACTCAAAAACAAGAGGATATCTAAAACTGAGGCAGAAAAAGGATCTATATTCCTCTGTGAAAATCAAATGGAAAACATTTTTCAGTTGCTACAATATCCTTTCTTGGTGGAGGGCTTTTGAGAAGCAAGAATAATGTCACTGACAGGAGAGGGCAGCCTGGACTTTAACAAAATTACTGGAAGTGGAGAGACCAAGCAGTTAGTTTGAGGGACTGGAGGTTGGGGATCTGTCAGTCTGTCGGATGTGAATTGAGATGCTGTCTGGGATCCAGTAACCATGGAGGATATTTTGCTGTGGGACCGCAGAAAGTGTAACCATATCAGAAGAGGCCAGTGGGGGGGGGGGGGGGGCAATAAAGATAAGATTGGTCTTCAACCTGCTGGCTTTCTGTAGGACTTTGGGTATCAGAAGCACTGGAGGATAAGCATACAGGAGACCTGAGGGCCAATCATGGACCAGAGCATCCCTGGGCGACTCCATCAGGGGATCACAGCGAAGCACCTGCTGCATTTGTTGTTTAGGTGAGAAGGCACATAGATCGCAGCACGGTTAGCCTCAGCGGCTGAAAATCTCATTCACTACTGACAGATTCAGGGACCACTAATGAGGACTCAAGATGGACTAGCTCAATTTGTCTGCCAGGACTCTGGATTCCCCCGGGATGTATGTGCATTGCAGTAAGAAAGCGGTCGAAAGCAATTGCCCATTCCCAAACTCCCATGACCTCTCGGGAGAGTGGATAAGATCGGGTTCCCCCCTGCTTGTTCATGTCCCATACCACTGACATACTGTCCGTCAAGATTGCAATTGTCTCCAGAAGGAGGCTGTCCTGAAAGGCTTGCAAGATGAGGAGGACCACACTCTCATTACCAGGACATTTATATGCAATTTGGTCTCTATAGTGGACCACGTGCCTTTGACCATTCTTCCCTGAAAATGCCCCCCCACCACAATAGAGAAGCATCCATGATCACTGTGGCCGAAGGAGGGGTAAGGACAAAGGGCTTGCCTAAGTGGAGATCATCCATCAGCATACGGCACTGCAGGTGATGTCTGCAAATTGGCGTAAGTTTGATTGGGTGTGACACCGGATGGACCACTGAATAGCCAGATTCCACTGAAGAACTCATATGAATTACCTGGCTAGAGGCACCAGAAGGATGGCAGCTGACATGAAGCCCAAGGCTATGAGAATCGAGCAAGCTGAAGGAGATGGTGTGTCTAGTAGGCATTGTACCTGCTGCCTGAGAGACAATATCCGTTGTGAGGGAAGAGCTGCAACCTCCATGTTTAACTGTGTCCTGATGAATTCTATATCCTGAACTTGGGCCAATTTGGATTTCCCCAAGTTGACTGATTCCCAGGTAAAGAAACAGGTGCAACATCACCTGAATCACATGGAGCAGCTGATGTCTTGTGGGTGCCATAAGCAGCCAATCGCCCTGGTAGGGAAACACCTGAAAACATTGCAGACAGAGATGCGCTGTGACAACTTCCATGCATTTGAACACTGGGGGGGGGGGAGGTTGGTTCTATGGGATCTGGCTCCTTCCAAGCCTGGCTAGCAATGAAGTCAACAAGCTATTCCACCAGTGGGGTCACCCAGGACGTATATGGTCCCATCCCGAAGGACTCCAGGAACAATGACTCCTCCGAGGAAGGGGGTTGGGATGACTATCCACCCTTTTCTTTTAGAATTTCTAAGATATCTCTAAAGGAGATATCAATGGGTGTAGATCGGGAGGACCCTTTCCCCTTCATCAAATGTGGTGCCCTCTGTTAAAGACTCCAAGGGAGAGTCAATGTGCTTCCTTTTGCACTGATGCTTCTGGGGGACCTCCTCCATGGGGAACTCAAGGGAGAACTCAGAAGACAGGGAAACCCCTTGCTAAGGGGTTACCTGGAGGCTCTCCGGGAGGGGTTGACCATGGATCAGATGGATAGGAACAAAGCTTCAATCCACAGAGGATTGGGAAGGGCCTGGTGGAGGAGGGACCATCTCACAAGGAGTCCAGAAAGCCCCCTCTGCCACCTGGAATGCTGAGGATGTCGGAGGGGCCTGTCCCCCACCCCAGAGGTCGAAGTCCCCAAGGGAGACAGAGATGAGGCCACCCCAGATATGACACCGCCAGAAGGCACTGGACCCAAGATATTGAAGGCCAAGGTCCCCAAAGGAAAGGATGGCTCAGAGCCGAACAAAGTCAGAGCCAACATCAACTCCATGGACCACACGTCAATCCCTTGGATCCAGGACCTGCTCTGCTTTGACAAAATCAGAGCCAAGCTTGTCTGGGACTCAGTCGAAGCCAGGGAAAGGAACATCCCATGATCTGATGCTGATCCACTTGAGATCACCAGGTCTTGCACCTCTGAAACCAAAGTGATCGGAGGAGCAGGCCGAGGTATCAGGGTCAGAGTTTTCATGGATCCACAGTGGGTCGGAGAAGGCAAAATCCCCACCTGGATCTGGGCTTTGAGGAAACTCATCATCTGATCCATTTCCAAATGCGAGAGCCGAGAGAACCTAGAGGACAAGGATGAATGTGTAGACTACACCTTGATATGCTCGGCCAGGCGGTATGAGAGTGGGAGGGTGACTTGTTCCAGTGCAGAGTAAGACTCTGAGACTTATGCTCCAAGCAGGAGTGCTTCGGGGTCTGCTCAGGAAACGAACTACGGATCCTAATAACCTCTGATGGCTCCTAGGGGCTGCTTGGACTCAAAGTCAACAGATCTGGCAGGATGGGAGGACTGGTAGGTGTGGACTCCCTCGGATCCAAAGGGTCTGTCAGGTCCAGAGAGAAGCATGGAGCTGAAGGATTTGAAGAAGATGGATCTGAAAGTTTTCTCCTCTTTTCGAGGTAAAAGCTGATATCCGTGGGGAAGCAGAGGACGGTCTCTTCTTCTAAGACAGAGTCCGAACTCCAGAGGCGGGAAGAAGCCCTCTAAAGACAAGCTTGTTCCTCCTATCAGCCAAGGCCCGGGGACTGAAAGGCAAGCAAATGTTGCAAGGCATATCCAATTGCATCGGGCCCAAGCAGTAACTTGCCTCTTGTGCACATCAGATTGGGGAATCTTATGCCCACAAGAGCAGACCTCTTAAACCCAGTCAGGCACTCACACAAAAATACACACACAAGCAACAAACCAGTCACAAGCTAACACTGAAAAAAACACTAAAACTAAAGGATGGCAGGAAAGTTGTTTTTTTTTTTCCAAGAGAGAAAGAGGAAGAAAAGGAGTAAAGGGCGGGAAGGGCCTAATGCCAGCAATTACTAACACAGTGTAGCAGGAGGGGTGGTAGAGAAGAAAGGTAGACTAACTTTCTATTTTAAAGAGAAATTCTAAGTAGACAAAGGAAAATATTACCTAAACACTGGGGAGGCTCGCAATTGCATCTGGACCAAACAGCGGCAAACAGGATCTGAGAGTTTGAAAGGGAGTGAGGCATTAAGGGAGAGGGAGGGGTTTGAGGCTCCAATTGTATGTCTGAGAAATGGCCGGCTTGGATCTGAGGATGGATCCTAAGACCCATTCATGATGCATAAAGAAATGGACATCAGATCTACAGGATATGCCGCAGCATTAATGGATACAAAAACATCTGAAAAGACTACAAAAATGGAATCTTGAGAAACAGCATGCAATTTTAATTCCAGGCTTATGCAGTTTGTGTGCTTATAAGTAACAGAGGAAGCACAATCTTGCATTTAATAAATTCTGCAGAATCTACGTCAGTAAGGAACATTTTTCTAATTTATTAAATTATTTATATAAATCACATCCTGTTGAACAGAAAATGTGAACATGAGCTGTCTGATGGTGCTATTAAAGTAAAAAAACTTGGTAAAGTGAAATTTAAAAATGCTTATGAGGTATTTGAAGCACTAAGACAAGAATTCAAGTTAGACTGTTAGAAGGAAGTGCTAGCAATTAATAAGCAGAGCACTGAATTTAAAGTGCACAGTACAACACTGTGGCCAAGGATGCATTTAAAGCACAAGGTCTACTAGGTAGTGAACAGAGAGCTGTCTGCACATTGTTAACTTTTTCTGGCTAACAGCTGACATCATCAAAACAAAAATAATGATGTGAATATAGAACAAAACAGATATAAAGTTTTCAAACTGTAATATAAAATAAATTTATTTTCCTACTATTCAAGCCATTTGGCAAGAGAGAGGCTGAGAACGGAAGAGTGCATAAAAACAGTCAAACAAACACGTATTCAATACTGTGGAGAAGCGCTGCAATGACACACTTTCACAACTATTCTGATTTATTTGCATGCATAAGGAACTTACCAGAAGATTATCATATACAAATAAAACATGATGCTATGCCAGTGACTCATTCACCAAGAAAAGAACCAATAGTTTTTAGAAGTATAGCACATCAGGAATGAACAATAAAGGAAAACTTAGGGGTCACTAAGAAACAACCAGTCAACAGAATGAGTACATGGTGTGATTACTACTGTATAGAAAATTATGCTCAGTTTTATTTGCCTGCAAGATCTGAACAGACTGCCATTAAGGAGAACATTAGTCACGACCAGAGTTGAAGAAATGGTCTCCATAATGTTATTTGATAGGTTATTTTCAGTAATGGCAGCAAATCAGGGTTTCTCACACATCAAGACAATACAAGCATCACACTGTGCACATTTAATATACCACTGCAAAGCTACAGATTCCTACAGCAAGTATTTCACCACCACCACAGGCTTTCCAAAGAGTTGCTATACTAGTAATGGAAGGCTTGGAAGATATTGTAAACATAATGTATTACCTATATGTGCTGGGACAGGCACAGGAATCTTGTCAAGAGACAGATGCACCTCTTGAAGAGATTAAAAAGCACAATTCTGAGCTAAATAAGAGCAAATGTAAAACAGCAACACCAAGTCTCTATACATGGATCATATTCTAATATCAGAGGAACAAACTTGATAAAGAGAAAGACAATTGGTGCAAATGCAAATGGCAGAACACAAGCGCATAATACAGAATTTTCTGGGAATACATCCAACATGTCTGAGATAACTATGAACCTAGGAATGCTGTTAGAACAAGATGCAACTGGGAATGGAGCTATGATCATTAAAAGAGTTTTGAAATATTCAAGGTACTACCTGCTAATGCACTACTGTTAAATGGCTATGATGTGAATACTCCAGAGATGCTGAAAGCAGATGTCAGTAAGAACGGAAGAGATGTGATCCTGCACAAAAAAAATCTAGCTGCCAATGGATCAAGAGCGTTTACAGAAAATATGATCAGATACATAATATCGGTGTGAGAAATTCCATGAATAAGTATGTAGTAAAGCTGTTCAGGTATAACTAGACCACACATTCTTACAAAGCAATATTAACATAGTCTTTCTATAGTCATTTCACAGACAGCAGAGACTATTACATAACTTACAAAAGAATGTAGTCCAGGGATGGATCTATACACAGCAAATATAGGTTCATAGGTGTATACTAGGTTAAAGGCCCTGGAGCCTTTACAAGCCTACCCCATAGGATTATGCTGACATCGTGCCACCCAACCTTAGTTCCCAGTGCCTCTGTTGAGTAGAGTGACTGGAGTGATCCCCGGGGTGAATTTTCTATTTACCATCAACTCATCAAGATTTCTCTTGAAAAGGGCCAGTGGGGTGCTCTGTTTGACATGTATGGGATGTCTATTCCATTGCATGGGCAGTCTCTGGGTTATGAACCTGTCCCTCCAGTATGTTCTGTTGATTGTGGTAATGAGGTTGAGGTCTCTGGAGCGTGTGGTGTGGAGGGATTTGGATTTCTTTAGATGTAGCATTTCTAACAGAGCTGGGTCAGACACGGCTTTGTAAGTCAAGCAGAGATCGCTTCTAAGTAGGCGATATGAGACGGAGAATAGTTGGAGTTTTTTTAGTCGGTCCATATAGGAAAAGTGTTTAAGGGCTAGGATCTTCTTTGTGAGGTACTTTTGCAGCCTCTCCAGTTGTTGTAGGTGTCTAGTGAGGTACATGCCAAATGGGGCATTATACTCGATGACTGGCCTAATGAGGGAAGAGTAGAGGGAGACAATGACCTCTTTCTTCCTGGATGCAAAACCCGTAGTAATGAGATATGCCACATGGAAGGACTTTCTGACCACAATGGTAAAGTAGTGGTCAAAAAATAGGTTGCTGTCAACCTGTGTTCCCAGATCTCTTATAACGCCTTCTGTGTTCAGTGGACTACCATCGATGTGGTGATTCATGGGAACCAGGTTTTTACCAAAGGGGATGACAACACATTTTTTGGCACTGAGCTTAAGGCCATGGTTCTGACAGCAGTTGTTGGTCTCAGTGAGGCCTTTCTGTAGGATGTCAACATCTCTTGGGAGTTAATAGCAGCTCCCAACTTGCAATCATCTGCGAACTTTGTCAGCCAGAGTCCCTTCATATTGGCCTGAACTTTACAGAAGTAGATACCAAACAGAAGAGGACCTAGGACCAAATCCTATGGGACTCCACTCGTGACTGGTCAGCAGTCTGACTTGGAGTCAGCTACTTTCACACTGTGGGTTCTGTGAGCCAGTCTGCAACCCACCTAGTGATATAGAGGTTGATGCCTAGCTCAGTGAGTTTTTCCTAGAACTCCTGAGTAGGGAATGGTATCAAAGGCCTTGGCCAGATCAAGGTAGGCTGTGTGAACCACCTTGCCTTCATCCACAACTCTGGTGACTGACTCAAAGAACTCAACCAGGTTGAGCAGGCATGATCTACCCTTCATAAAACCAAACTATGTGGGATCCAGAGTTTGGAGATTCCCTATATCCTTGTTTAGTAGACCCATGATGATGTGTTCCATAGTTTTGCATATCAGACTAGTCAGGCTAATGGGGCGAGAGTTCCCAGGGTCTGTAGTTGCTCCTCCTTTGTGGAGAGTGATGACTGCAGCAATGCGCCATTCAGTAGGGACAAAGCCTGAGGTGAGGCTGTGACTGAACAGGGTACACAGGGGAAGTGCCAGTTCACTCTGTAGTTCATGTAGAACACAGCCAGGGATATTGTCAAATCCCATAGAAGCTGTATTCCTGGCCTTGGACAGTGCTGTTTTAACCTGTGCAGCAGTAATACTGAGTGCCTGGCAATCTACTGGTTATGTGATTGGTCCTTTGGGAGGGGGGGGGGAAGCTGGCACTGAATCTGTTGGCCAGTATATTGGCAATATCTGTTGGCTCGGTACAGGTAGTACCATTGTACAGTAGCTCAGAGCAAATCTGGGTATTGCTGTGGAGATTCTTTACATAACTATAGAAGGCCTTGTCATTGTCTTTACTATCTGCTGCAATTCTGTTTTCATAGCTAGCTTTAGAAGATTTGATGAGGGATCACAACTTTTTGTTGAGGCTGATAAGAGTTTTTCCAGTCTTGGGACTTCACCTTATTCAGTTTCGTCCTTCTGTTGTACAGTTTGTTTATGGCAGAGTACAACCAGATTGGCTTCCTTTTTTTGGAGGAGAGCATCTTGGTTCTATTGGGTATGGAGAGATCCATGTATTTGTGTATGCGTTTGTACAGTGCATTGGTGTATGATTCGCCAGTCATGCAACTATTCTCCATCTGCATGGGTGCCGTGAAGTTAGCCACCTGTTTTTAGGAGCCCAAAGTTAGGTTTGGAGAAGTTTTCCATGGTGGTTACCTTTGCGGGGGGTGGGGGGGTGGGAGGGATGTGGATTTCCAAGGTGATCAGTTTGTGGTCGGATCTAACCAGGGAGGAGTTGACTACTGATGTAGAGCAGCAGGTGCCCATGTTAGTAATGACCAGGTCAAGGATGTTGCTACCTCTAGTGGGGGTAAGAATGAGCTGGTCCAGAGGATTGGAACTAATGAATTCCAGGAAACTTTGGGCAAGTGCACTGGTACACGAGTAGCTTTCCCAGTTAAGGGATGGGGTAGTTGAAGTCGCCCAGTATCAGAGTGTTAGGGTGGACCATAATATTTTCCAGGGTGCTTAGGAACGTGGAGTGTGAGCCTTGGGACATGATTGGGGACCTACAGCAGGCTACGATCTGAATCGCTGCCTTATCCAATGTTAGCTGCATCTGAAGTATCTCTGATGCGTTATGTTGGGCTACCAGTCTGGAGGTGTGCGCATCCTTTATGAATATGGAAACACCACTGCCTTTGGAGCTTCGGTCCAAGTTCTGGGGCCGAAAGGTGTGGAATGAGTTATAGCCTGGTAGTGCAGTGGTGCTTTCTGCTGCCTATGTTAAGCAGTATGCATTTACCAGAGAAGCAAGGGGAATTGTTAGAAAAACACAGATATTTTTTGCAGCACCTCAGTTGTTAATGACTGAAGATGTAAGGCATTTACTGAATGACGACACAGTGAACGGTTAGCTTGAGCAAAAATAATCACTAAGGAAAGAAATATGGCTTATTCTTCTTTGAAAGAAAAAATGGCTTGTGTCCAAGGCTTAACATTTAAAGCTGATAAAATAACAGTTCTTAATCAACTGGGAAAACAAATGCTAGATAGGCTACATGAAACAAATTGAGAATGGTAAAGTGCACAGAAAGAGTAAGTGAATACATACTGTCCAGAAATATCAATTTAGATAAAGCAAGTAGGACAGAGTTGTTCTATCCATAGTACATACCATAACAACAACCAAAGGAGGACATCAAAGCATATCTCTAGTTCAAAACTGTCCCTGAAGTTGACTGTGCAGAGCTTTGGTGCAGTTTATAAAAACAGTATAAATACACAGATTATATATATATATATATATATATATATATATATAGAGAGAGAGAGAGAGAGCGTGCGCGCTATGGATTATTCTTCTAAATTCCCTGAAATAAACCGACAGACACAGGTGCAAATGTGATGACTGCATTAAACTCTAACTACTCAAGACACAGGATATCAGATGATAGATCAGATAATGGTCTACAATGTAAAAGTCTGGAATTCAGACCATTTGTGCATAAATGGGAATTCAGAACATCTGAGCATAAGTGAGAATTTAGACAACTAATATTTTACTCCCTGCTGCCTGCAATGTGATGAACAAGTGGAAAGAACTAAGTAAAGAGTGAAAAAATCTCACATAAAAATCACAATTTTGAAATACAGAAGCACTTCAAAGCAGAAATTCATATGGAGATTTATTAAAAGGTCTAGCAGGGGCTGTATAGCTCATAATGAAATGGCCCTGCTCCCATGCCATGCTAATTTCTGACTACGAGACATGTTGGCCACAATGGGGTAAGACCTCATTATTGGCTAATTTGCACATTCTTAAATCGCATTTACTACTGTACAGTGCAGATCAGTGCTGATCTGCACACGTAGTCATAAACTGCAGCTCACGTAGGCAGTGGCATCCCACCTAGTAGTCACTCCCCATAACACACACGCATACATACACAACAGTCCGATACCTGTCTGTAGTCCCCCATCTCAAGCTAATAAAAGCTAAATTGCCATTAGGGCACTAATCTAGTATGCCCTGGTGGCTAGTATATCCTACCACCCCCGATCTTTGTAATAACATATGTGTCATTACAGCACTTACATTTAGAGTACTCCATGGTGTCAAGTGAATCCTGTACTGCTGTCAATTCTGTTAAGGCATTTTCATTTACAGCAATTCCTGGTATGTAGTGAATCTCCCCCCTACTCTCTCTGTGTCAGTGCCATTATGGTACTTACATTTATTTTAATCTCTGGTGTCTAATGAACTCCCCACCCTCCCGATCCACTTAGTGCTATTGGGGTCATTAAGGCATTTCACAGATGTGTTTTCCCTCATGTCTAGTGGCTCCCCCCCACCCCACAATCCCTATTGTACCATTTTTGTGGCAGGCAGGCCAAACGGCCACATTCAATACACAGACGTGGTGGGCATCTGTGCTGATCTACATGGGTGAGAATTCCTCAGCATGTAGATGCTTCCTGGGGGCAGTTCTGGGGGAGACAATTAGCATATGTCTCATTAGCATTCAGCATGGCCATGGGGCTAGCCCTATGTGGTGCTGCATTCCTTTGTGCAGCACAAAGTTAGGGAAGTTGTTAAATCGCAAAAAGGTAGCACACTTCCAAGGAAGTGTACATGTTTCAGTACCTTCATGAATTCTAGCCTCACTCTCTCACTAGATAAACTCTTAATGGGCAGAATGCTGAAACATAAATTACCTACTTCAGTTACATTACTCAGGCCTGAAAATTACACACAGAGTGAAGGATCCACTGGGATAAAAATCAGTACAGAAGGAAATACTACAATGAAAGAAACTACAAGAACCTAATACATTTACAAATACAGGAGACAGCTGACAAATGAAGATGAAGCTCCAGAAAGATAAGGCAACCAGAAGTATGACAACAGATTCTGCTAAAAGAAAAATAAAAAAACTGTGACAGCCATGACAGTTAAAAGCTGTAGACACCGACTCCTTAACAGTGTCCTCAAGTACATCTACAGTACATCAAGAACTATCTGAAAGGAAGATCAGATGGCTGGTGGAAATGGTCCTGTCAAATTCTTCAGATAAAGACAACCAATAATGAAACCAGACATATACAAGAGTTGAAAATGATAGTGACTGAAAAATATAATTTAGTAGAAGGTTTGTGAAAAATGCCATAACACACTTAGTATATAGTTAATACTAATTTTAAATAATGTAACATAATGCATGCTACCTCTTAAATGTGTGTGCATGATATATTAAATTTTTACCTAAAAAAAATACCAAGACAGATCACATATCCTTAGTACCTGTGGTAGGTACTATGTTTCCTGACATTATAATGCACCCTGAAGTAGACTTATACATGTTGTATGGAATAAGAGAAACATGTACAGAGTATACACAACATAGGCCATTGTACATTGTTAAATAGTCCCGGTAATAGTAATGGCAACAGTCAGGCGACCATGCAGCAGACACAAACTGTAAACCATAAAAACCTTTAATCCATAAAAGATGTGGAAAGCGCTTTCGTAGGTGCTTCCTCAGACCAAACAGTACTCAAAATATTTTAAAAACTCTTAAAGAGACGTCAACAGGGAATCAATGTGCAACGAACTTCTTAAAGAAAAGGTCATGCAAATCACCAATTATTAACATACAAAAATCATAGTATTAGTAAATTCACATCAAAACATCAATTAGATTGTATCCATACGAGCATGGTGACTTCTCATAGTTAAAATACACAATCATAAAATTATCAATATTAGATTACAATGCAGATATAATACCGTAACCTCCCTTATTCATATACAGTCAGTAACAACCATTTCAAGGACATCAAAACAGAGCTATCATCTGAGTTACTTGACTGATAGTCTTCTAGACATTAAAACAGGTTTCAAAGGGGCTCCCTCCCTATCTGCCCTCAATCTTATAATCCACTTCAACTCTCTATTTTCAGTATAATTCTTCTGACCCCCACTCAGACTAGGTGAAACCATTTCTTTTACCATAAACTGGAACAGGTAATCACTCCCATGAACAATACAGTGTTTAGGTAATCCATGTATAATGGGGATGAGGAGGTATTCAACCTTCAAGTACTTATAAAGTTTGTGTGTAATTAACTGACTCTTCAAGAAATCATCCAACATTTCATTGGCCCTTCGCTGTAATGTAGAAACATAATACATGTCTATATCCACATAATATTGTACATCACTCAACATGGTTGTCATTGATGAATTACAATCTTCCCTATCCATAACAACCACAGGTCCACATTTAATGACGGGTCTAATCATAATCGTGTCATCATTCTGCAGATCTCTCAGGACCAAACGTTCCCTGTAAGAGTCCCTATTACTCCCTCTAGCCTCATAGTAGTCATGCAAATCATCCTCAACCATTTTATTAAAAGGATGCATGTTAGGTATATGTAAGCTTGGCTTTTTAATTACTGTAGTATTATCATATATCAAGTTGAATACCCCCTCATCCCCATTATACATGGATTACCTAAGAGCCATAAGAATGGCCTGAGACCTATAGTCTCTGAAAAGGGCTGGCTCAGGGAGCCCTTTTCATTGTACGTGGAGAAGTTTTTATGTCCAGTACTTAATACCAACCAGTCCGTCTTGAGAGATATCAAACAATTTTTGATTGATCTTTATAGCTTTATGAGTATGAATTCCAACTCGCCACTCGAAACAGCTCAGTGTTTATTTTAAGTGCATTAAAATATCAGTACACTTTTCGTCAAGGCCACTGCCCTAACTTCTTCAGAAAAATGAAAAACAACTAGTGACCGCCATTTATAATAAAATGTGACAATCATTAATCAATTTACTCCCTTTTTTTTTTTTTTTTTTAAAGAAACAAGACATAAGTCAGACAAACGTACCCTATCTAATATAACCTCAGTATTCCAATTATCATAATTTTAAAAATACTTAAAACCAATAGACTGAATCTATACTCATAAAATAATGTACACAAATATAACTATATAAACACACACAAGTGTGTAACAATGTCACCATTCGGAGACATCAAAAAGTATGTACTCGTATCAAAAACAATGCAGTTATTAAAAAATATTTATGTAAAAAATATTTATATTTAATATTTATATAAAAAATATTTATTAATTATGTAATTTGATGAATACTCAAAGTATGGCTTTAACTACTCATAAAGGCACATATTGGGAGACCCTAACATTTAATAATAAACATTGATGTATAAAAAAATGAAAAAAATGAAAAATATATGTATACATTGTGTATAAAAAAATCCGCAAATATGTATACGTTAAGGTAAAGATACATATACGTAAATACAAGAATGCATCACAGACAAAAATGGATATCCAAACAAATAAAATGCATGAAAAATGTGGAAATAGTAGAAAGTGTGCATATACATCCTTATAGAAGAATGTCTACATTAATCTTTATATATACACACCTATCATACCATTTGGCAAGACAAATCTCCACTTTTTCGGTTATTTAATTTTATTTTGTGCCATTTAATTTATTTTATTTTATGCTGGATGATCAATCATTTTATTTTATTATATTATATTTATTTCATTTCATATTATCATATTTTATTATATTACCTAATTAGGTTTTTTACCCTTAAAATGCACATAATGGAACACATTTCATTAATGCCTGGATATTGGCAGGCATTTGTCCTGAGTTGCCATAAAAGTTCCTTCCTCTCAAGTTTCAAAGACTCCGGTCCTCCCCTTTTGTCTTTCTCCAATTGGTCAATAACCCTAAATTTAAATTCATGGCCATTAAACTCACTAATGTGTCTAGCTAGTGCATTTTCTAGCTTATTTCTATTGATACAGTAAATATGCTTGTATATTCTTTCACTAAGCTTTCTATCGGTTTCACCGATACAGAATGCTGGACAGTGTATACATTTAGCTAGATATACTACTTGTTTGCTGCTACAATTAAACCTCCCATTGGTCTTCTATTTCAGGCTGCCTATTTTGAAAATACAGCCTTCGTCAATGTGTTTGCAAACCCTACACATATTGCACTTAAACATCCCCTCTTAAGTGATAAATCTTCGACTATTAGCTTGTAGGATTTCTTTCAAGTTGTTACCACGCTTAAAAATAATTTTTGGTCTCTCTGGAAATAAATCTTTAAGATAATATGAAATGAAATAAAGATAATATAATAAAATAAAATGATTGATCATCCAGCATAAAATAAAATAAATTAAATGGGACAAAATAAAATTAAATAACCGAAAAAGTGGAGATTTGTCTTACCAAATGGTATGGATAGGTGTGTATATATAAAGATTAATGTATACATTCTTCTATAAGGATGTATATGCACACTTTCTACTATTTCCACATTTTTCATACATTTTATTTGTTTGGATATCCATTTTTGTCTGTGATGCATTCTTGTATTTACGTATATGTATCTTTACCTTAATGTATACATATTTGCGGATTTTTTATACACACATGTATACATATATTTTTCATTTTTTTATACATCAATGTTTATTATTAAATGTTAGGGTCTCCCAATATGTGCCTTTATGAGTAGTTAAAGCCATACTTTGAGTATTCATCAAATTACATAATTAATAAATATTTTTTATATAAATATTAAATATAAATATTTTTTACATAAATATTTTTTAATAACTGCATTGTTTTTGATACGAGTACATACTTTTTGATGTCTCCAAATGGTGACATTGTTACACACTTGTGTGTGTTTATATAGTTATATTTGTGTACATTATTTTATGAGTATAGATTCAGTCTATTGGTTTTAAGTATTTTTAAAATTATGATAATTGGAATACTGAGGTTATATTAGATAGGGTACGTTTGTCTGAATTATGTCTTGTTTCTTTAAAAAAAAAAAAAAAAGGGAGTAAATTGATTAATTAATGATTGTCACATTTTATTATAAATGGCGGTCACTAGTTGTTTTTCATTTTTCCGAAGAAGTTAGGGCAGTGGCCTTGACGAAAAGTGTACTGATATTTTAACGCACTTAAAATAAACACTGAGCTGTTTCGAGTGGCGAGTTGGAATTTGTGTAATTTTTCAGTTTTGGGGTTTTGATACTTTTTCTTAGCTTTATGATTATGCTTCCTGCTGATATCTCATTATACTCTGCCACCTTAGATGTCCAATCTCTTTTTACCATTATACCCAATACAACTGGGTTTGAGTCAGTACAACGTTACTTGTCCAGACATAGCACATATTGGAACAGACAGACTGATGTGATATGTCTGTTCTTGGAGGTTATTCTTGAGAATAATGTGTTTATGTTTGACAAACGTGTAAATCTACAGAAGGATGGCGTAGCGATGGGCAACTGGTGTGCCAATAGCTACGCCAACATGTTCCTGGCACTTTGGGAAGAGGACGTATTATTTCATATGGAGAATTATAAAATATCTGTTCCATTCTACTGTTGTTTTGTAGATAATCTCTTTCTAATATGGACAGGTAGTTTAGAAGAGTTATTAACGTTTGTTGAACTGAATATCTAAGGTTTACTATGACAAGTTCGGACAAGAGGATTGAATATTTGGATGTATATGTGGAGAGGTTGGGAAATGGCATAATTAACACTGGGGTATATAGGAAATGTTGTTATAGGAACACCTTATTACATAGAAGTATGCACCCCCAGTATGTGTTTAGAAATGTCATTAGAGGGACAAGGCATGAGAGCTTCTCGACTTAATGCCACTCAGGAGGGGTTTGATATAGAATTGTTAGGTCTCAGGAATAAGTTTATTGAGCGGGGATCTAGTCATCATGAGATAGATGAAGGATTTTATGCCCTTGATCAACTTAGAATAGAGCGAAACCTTTCTTTTCAGCAGGTGGACATTTTCCATGTAGAGCAGTATTGGCCGAGTCATCCAGGGAGGTAAAGATACCTTTGTATTATACGACTGACAGTGATGATATGAATATCATTAAGAAGAACTGGAGGGTATTAACAGCTGATTCATCAGTAAGAGAGATTGTAGGAACAGAACCTCAATTTAGGTTCAAGAATAAATGTAACCTGCAGAGATTACTATGTTATCCAAAGAACAGAGATGGAGGAGAGCCTCAGATAGAATTAGTCACACAACCGTGTGGGCACTGTAACTACTGTACATTTTTGGATAGTTCTGGGATGTTCATAAACCCTGAAATGGGCCGCATGTTTAAGTTCCCTGTTCATGCCAGTTGTGATACACACCATTTGGTATACCTTGCTGTCTGCAACATCTGTCGATCATTTTATGTAGGAAAGACAGAAAGGGCTCTAAAGGAAAGGATTAGGCAGCAAGTTTATAGTATTAGGATTCAGTCTTACCACACTGCACTATCTAAACACTGTATTGTTCATGGGTGTGATCACCAGTTCCAGTTTATGGTAATAGAAATAGTTTCACCTAGTCTGTGGGGGGAGATCAGAAGAATTACACTGAGAATAGAAAGGTGATGTGGATTATAAGGTTGAGGGCAGACAGAGGGAAAGGGCTCAATGAGAGAGCCTCTTTGTAACCTGTTTTAAAGTCTAGAAGACTATCAGTCAAGTAACTCAGATGATAGCTCTGTTTTGATGTCCTTGAAATGGCCGTTACTGACTGTATATGAATAAGGGGGTTTACGGTATTATATCTGCATTGTAGTCTAATATTGATAATTTTATGATTGTGTATATTAACTATGAGAGTCACCATGCTCGTATGGATACAATCTAATTGACGTTTTGATGTGAATTTACCAATGTTATGATTTTTGTATGTTAGTGATTGGTGATTCACATGACTTTTTCTTTAAGAAGTTTGTTGCACATTGACTGGCTGCTGACTTCTATTTAAGAGTTTTTAAAATGTTTGAGTACTGTTTGGCCTGAGGAAGCACCTGCGAAAGTGCCTACCACATCTTTTATGGATTAAAGGTTTTTATGGTTTATGATTTGTGTCTGCTGCATGGTCACCTGACTGTTGCCATTACTGTTTCCGGAACTATTTTACTTATTTTTCGGCACAGTGGAGTGTTTGCCTTGCTGAGTGTATTTTTCTTTATTTTATTGTACATTGTTACTTATAACTAGGCTGACCTCTCAGGAGAGTACACACATTATACAAAAGTACTTTCAAATCATTACTTTTGCTGACAACTCTGTGCCATTAATAAAGGGCTGGAATGGTCCAGAATGGAGAGAGCTAATAATGAAAAGAAACAGTGTTATTAAACAATGATGAAAGCCAAGGATCATAGCAAGGACCTCTGTGAAACATCAAATGCAAATGGGTAAGATTGTTAGTGTTACTGGGCAATCCTGATTCTCCTCCGCTTTCACTCAAACAAGACCTCAGGGTACTTA
The DNA here is from genome assembly GCF_019279795.1 of Protopterus annectens. Taxonomy (NCBI): domain Eukaryota; kingdom Metazoa; phylum Chordata; order Ceratodontiformes; family Protopteridae; genus Protopterus; species Protopterus annectens. Next base: position 1,240,015,160 of record NC_056729.1, read on the forward strand.
AACACCTCTTATCAATGCTGGATAAAGTTTGAAATAAAAAAATATGTATGTACAACTCACTACACAATTTTCAAGGATTAAAGGAGAAACTCAGCGTGTGTTATGTAACATAAAAGTATTACTGAGAGGGATAAACAAACCATCCATTTTCTAGAACACTTAACCCAGTGCGAGTCAAGGTGGTAGCAAGCGGAGCAGGGAAGACTATACTTTCCTGCCCCCAGCTACATTCTCTAGCTTATTTTGCTCCTTAGTAAACTGAAAGCTATAATTCTTTTCACATGTCCAGGAGCATCTTTTCAGTGGGCTAGGTATGACATATCTCTCAAGGGAAGTGGTTAGAAGACATTCTCACAAAATGCTTAAGCCACTTCAACTGACTCCATTAAACACTGAGAAACAGCTGTTACACTCAGGGGTTCTCCTGGACTGTCATGCTCTTCACTCTGTCACAGTATGTTAAGCTAACTATCCAGTGAAGGAACCTCACATCATTTACATGCATCTATTATGTCATTCCCTCTTTAATTACCCATACTGCATGACTATAAGTGAGGATGGGGGCACAGACTGACAGGATGCTTCATCCTAAGAGTCTGCTTGTACATCACCTTCCCATTCTGGTACAATTCTTACAGTACTCCCATTGCTGTACTCATCTGCTGGTCAATCTGCTGACTCCTCTCTATTTTAACTGGTACATAACACCCCAGGATACTTGCACTTCTTCACTTAAGGTACATGTCCCCACCCACCCACCTACCTACAGAGAGCAATTTACTCTTTCCAGGCAGAGAAGCGAGATATCTGATTAAAAGGTATTACTTTTTATTCCAATCACTTACTACTGAGGAGTAAATCATTAAAATCAGTCATTTGAGGCTACCAGGACATCATTATTTGTAAACAACAAATATGCCATCTCACATGCCCAAAATGGACACCCTTCAGACCTTACCTGCTCCCTGGTATCTTATCCATGAAAATCACAAACAGGAGGGAAGACAAAACAGACCACTGGAAGAGTCCTACACCTACCATGAATGTGCCCAGCATTACACAGAGAATGCACATACAACTCTACTGAAATACAGGGAACAAATAGCATGCAACAGTTGCCCTTGTACCTCATACTGTTGCAGAATATCCCACACAGCCAAAGCACTTTGTGCAAAGGTGAATGACTGATTTTGTGGAGTCGCATCATCAGACATGAGGCTGTGTGTTATGGACATGCAAGTCCAGGCTGGCCATAGTTAAAATGGTACCCTAGGAGATGTCAGCTCTGTAATAGTCCTTCTGTATACTTTCTATAGAATAGGTGTTTATGCATGCTTTCATTTCTTTCAGATATGTGAACATGACATCTTTTAAGTTTGGAGTTATAGTGTATTCTGCTATTAATGAGCGAGGTTTCTGTCTATTTTGTTCATAATATGAATTCTGAGTGTTCACCAGACTTCTATGCAATGACAATAGTTGTTTGTTGCATATCAGGCTGTGACTGTTGCTTCGTTAATATTATGGTTGTGAACCTGCTATGTTAACATTATGAGCGCTGAGTTTTTAACAGATTTACAAGCTGTGTAATGGTTATGACAGCAGTGTTTTATTTATTTACTATAAGTTTTAATATTCTATGATTGTCTTTAACAGAATGTAGTTTTGTTCTAAGCTTGGATCTAAGTTATTTTAAAACATGTTTTTATTACAAGCGCACTATGCAAATAGGGAGTAAGTGTTGCTATGCGTCATTGCCTCATTTTTTAATTGCTTAATTGCCTTTTAACTAGATTGGTTAGCTGGTTCTTAAATAGTTGTGTGTAGGAATTGTTTCAGGATCTGAGGAAGGCACGTGCCAAAAGCGCTTATCCTGTTCTTGTTTTTGTTGTATTAAAGTTCCAGTTTTATGTCTATGGTGTTACGCTCCTTTTTTGATTTCTTCTAATTTGTGTATTGGAGCATTCTTTGGTGGTGCTACTGGATTTTGGTACTGTTACACAGAGAATGCACATACAACTCTACTGAAATACAGGGAACAAATAGCATGCGACAGTGGCCTTTGTACCTCATACTGTTGCAGAATATCACACACAGCCAAAGCACCTTTGTACAAATGTGAATGACTGATTTTGTGCAGTCGCATCATCAGGCATGAGGCTGTGTGTATGGACATGCAAGTCCAGGCTGACCATAGTTGAATTGGTACCCTAGGAGATGGAGTCCTTGGCACCCCCCCCCCCCCATATCACCCCTCTCCTGAAATCACCTCCATGCTTGCCCTTGGCACAACTCTAATGTCGACCCCTACACCACAACCTTGGCACTGCCTCCAAAACCTAAGCTGCTGGCCTGTACATACTTCCAAGGCAGTTTCCTGTTGAGTCTCTTGACTGCACCACCCTATTTCTAACATTTCGTGTTCTACATTACCTAGAAATGTCCAGTTGTCCAGTAATAGTCTTCACTTTTCCCATCCAATGTGTACATGCCTCACTCTTAAGCCTATGAAAATTCTGAAGGGGGTACCTCAATTTTAACATTTCATCAAAAGGATGGCCCCTCAGGACTGCAATAATCCCCCAACCCCCCACCTTATGCAGTCCTGGAAATGATGTGGGACTAGAGCTCACAGTACTCAGATCTTCCAGCATTAAAGGAAATCAGTTAGTATACCATAGTCTTAAGAATAAACACAATAATTTCTGAACTCCTTGCTGGAAAAAATGACCCTAAAGGAAAATTAGCTACTCTTAATGAAGAAAGTCTGCCTTTATTTTTTTTTTTTTACATAAGAAACATCTTTATTAAATTATCGTGTGTGACACAGACCATCTTACATTTATATAAATGAAACTAAATCATAGAAGCACAATCTCAGTTGCAAACATTATACCTAACAAACCGTGCCAACACAACTGTAGCTGCAAATATTATACATCAGTTTTAATATATCCAGTAATTTTCAGTCAGCCATAAGGTCTGCCTTTAATTTCAGTCTAATTTTTAAGGGTAAAATAAGGAACTCAGGACATTTCTGGATGTAATACTGTAAAACACTTGATCCTAGTAAGACACACTCACATGGCTAATGTTAAATATGTAAGGTAGATGGGTGAGAAAGAAAGAAAGAAATATGGAAGTATTTCATAGGAATAGTGGCAGCTGAGTGAATTAGCTTTACTAGAAAAGTAATTACACTACCTTTGTACATTTCACATGAGAGCATCACATTTACTAGACCTAGAGCATTAGCCTTTATTAATGTACCTATGATTAACTCACTCACACCTAGCAGCTGTAAAATGTCACACCTCTAGTAGTACATTTGCAGCTTAGATTCCTGTGCATTTTCTGAAAAAAATATAAGCCAAACAAATGAACATATCTTGTAAACACTCAAAGCTGTTAGAATGTTGTACCTCTAACGGCATACATACATCCTGAGTAATTCCTGGGAAAAATTAAAAAGTCAAGCAATATTACAGTTTACCATAACAGTACATGTCATAACTTTCAATGTTGTAGCATTCCTTACATGTGGGAGGTTCTGTTGAAGATAGCATAACATCCAACCAGCATACCAAAGCTTTTACATCATCAGAGGGGCATATGTCGGCCATATGCTTCCTGCACAGACTTCGGGCATAAAGGTGTTGTACAAATGCTCAATCCTCAGAACTGAAGTGTCTCAGGAGAACTACAGCAATCCGAGGAAAAATAAGGACATACCATCCAGGAAAAATAAGAGATGGGGAGATGTGCAAAAAAAAAAAAAAAAAAAAAACAGAAGAGAGTTAGCAACAAGAAAATAGAAAGAAAAGGGAGCAGGATGGAGGGACTGGTTATTGCTACAGTGAAATGTAGGATATCTACTGTTATGGTGAGATCTTACAGAACTATACTATGTCCTTAAATAACCACTCCAAAGCAAAACAAAGTTAAAATAACGACAAAAAATGCCACAGATCCAAAATGTAGCACAGATTTAATAAAATCCTTAGCGCTTCGGCTGAAAAAGCCTTCTAAGCGTCATACTATGCCCTTCCCTATCACTGCTGCAGAATTTACATGTGAGAGACTACAAAAGCTACTGTAAGTATTGGGAGGAAGAAGGTAAGGAAGAGGTCTCCATAAACTCATGAAGGATGGGGTCTATATTATAAGAGCAAAGTTTTACAACTTCGATCACCATATGAGCAAAATTGTAAAACCTCGAAACCTTAAAAAAATGAAAAAATAAAAGAAAAACCTACTTGATCGCACTGAGCAGGGGGGCAAGCCCCCCTGCACCCTCCACACCCCTACTACTTAAATATACCAATTCCGAGATTGCACTACAGTGAAGTAAAGGGTAGAATTCCCTATGGCGATCTCCATTCACACTTGCAAGGTTTTCTACATTCGCTCATATGGTGTCGCCCATATGGTATTCAAAGTTGTAAAACTTAGTTCTTATAACATAGACCCAAAGGATGACCCTGGCAAACCCTGTGCTGGCTCTGGAAACACCAAACTTACAATGTTTTGTAAAAGTATGAACAGATGACCAAGTGGCAGCTTTTAGAACGGATCTTGTATCCAGACACTTGAAAAAAGTTCAAGAAGATGTAACCTCCCTAGTGGAATTAGCTCGAATTGAAGCAGAAAACTGCTTATCATGAAAAGAATAGTAAAAAGAAATGCTATCAGGAATCCAGGAGGAAATGGTTTGCTTAGAAGACAGCCAAATACAATGTCCTAGTGCTAAAAGAAACAAAAAGCTGCTCAGAATTTCTGAATGCCTTAATTTTGTACAGATAATAACGGAGCGGTCTGCGTAAATCCATGGTGTAAAGCACCTTCTCAGTAGCAGACTGAAGAGAAGGAAAAAGGGAAGGGAGTTGAGTAGACTGACTTAGGAACAAATCATTCATCACCTTGATCATAAAAGAAGGATTAGTATGCAGGAACACACTGTCCCTATGAAAAACCAAAAAAGGGGGAAACTATCTTAATAGTTTGGAGTTCAGAAACTCTCTTGACTTAAGTGCCACTAACAAAAAGCAGTTGCAGAGTGGAAGAAGCAGGCTCAAAAGAGGCAATCCCACATTGAGGAAGTCACACAAATAGGAAAGAACCAAAGGGACCCCCCCCCCCCCCACTGAAAAGATATCCTGAAAATGCTTGACTAAATTATCAAACAGAAAATCTCTTCCATTTAGACAAATAGGACTTTCTGGTAGTGGGTTTCCAGGCCTCTTACAGATTCCTAAGCACTTCCTCAGAAAATTTGTGTCTAAAGGATATCAAAACCCTATCACCCACAGTGTCAGCTGAAGTATGGACAAATGAGGGTAAATGAGAGATCCCTTGCGTTCTGTAACAAGATCAATGTGGTGAGGTAACTTGTGAAGATTACCTCTGGCCTAGTGAAAGAAAAGGGGGAACCATTGTTGTATGGGCCAAAAGGAAGTCACTAGCAAGATTTTGGCAGAGTTCTTCATAATCTTGTACAGCACCCTGGAAAGCAGGGGAACAGGTGGAAATACATACAGGAACATCTCCTTTCAAGATATAGACATGTCCACCTTCCAAGACAGAGGACTTGAAGCTCTGGAACAAATACAGGAAGTTGTCTTTTCAGAGAGGAGGCAAAGAGATCCACTTGAGGAGTATCCCACTGATGTACAATATCCAGAAACACTTCCCTGTAAAGCATCCATTGATGAGTTTGTGTTGGACCCACTCAGTCTGCCATGAGGTTGTGCTCTGAGGGAATGTACACTGCCTGAAAAGTGATATAATGGCAGATAGCAAACTCCCAGGACTGATGAGGTAGTGTGCAAAGCATATACAACTCTATGTCCCTGTTTGCTGACATATTACATGACTGCAGTGTTGTTTATAAAAACCTTTAGAAGGCCTGGTACCCGAAGAAAGTGAAAGGCCTGCAGAGGAAAGATGAGGGCCTTTATGTCTTTGATGCTGATGTGGTCTGACATCTGACAGACAGGCCAGAGGCCCTAAACTTTCAGATTGCTGAAAAAGGCTCCCCACCCCAGACTGGATGCATCTGTGAAGAGTTCCAGAGTAGGAAGGGAAGAATAAAAAGGCAGATCTGGATTGAGAGAGATGTGTTGCATCCACCAAAGAATATCTATAGTTTGAGATGGGGTAATACAGGGAATGGAAATTCCAGAAGGTGGCAGTGTTGGAGCCAAACAGTTTTGAAATACCACTGGAACTTTCACATATGAAGTATGGCATAAGAATGATGGATGCTATGAACCCCAGGGCTCTAAGAAATTCCCTAGCAGGAAGAACCGACATAGAAAGTAGGTACTGAAAATAAGCAGTTAGGGACAGACCTTTTAGAGGTTGAAGAGAAGCCAACATTGGAACGGTCTGGATTCTGCAATCTAGGTAAATGAGGTCCTGAGAAAGAGTCAAAAAGTACAGTTGTGTACCTACCATAAATGTAGATGTTCGAGTGTATTCACTGTTGCAGTCATTACACTTGGTCGAGTGTACTCACTGTTGCAGTCATTACACTTGGTCGAGTGTACTCACTGTTGCAGTCATTACACTTGGGTTATCCTGCTGGTAGGCTACCCTCAGTCGGCCTGAATTCCAAAGTCCTGGTCTGGCGTCGGTTGCTGTTGCCTCTTCCCTGACGTTAGTGCGCCAGGGGTATAAAAGATGCAGCCGACGACATTTTCTTCAGTTTTTCTTGCCCCAGATGTCAGGTGCCCCCAAAAGGGTAGGCTAAAAATTCTGCTAATAAAAAAGCATGCACATTACCTTCATCTACAAGCAAATACACCATATAGGTTGTATAGACTAGAGAAGTACAGATAAGTCCCAACAATGAAAGGGGGATGGTGGGAGGGTAACCTGGACTGCAACAGTGAATACACTCCAACATCTACATTTATGGTAGGTACACAACTGTACTATTTTCATAGTGTTTCACTGTTGCAGTCATTACACTTGGGTTGAATCCCAAAGCTGAGGTTGGGTGGCTGGGCCTAAATAGAATTAGGAGTGGCTATGAGGCCCTGCAGAATTGCAGTGGCAAAGCCTGCTCTGGATTTAGAGTAAAGAGGTAAGTGATAGTGCTTTGTAAAAGTGTGCACTGAAGTCCAAGTTGCAGCCTCCAAAATGTCCTTGGTTGGTACTCCTCTGAGGAAGGCTGCTGAAGTGGCTGCTGCTCTGGTAGAATGTGGCCTAATTCCCTTAGGCACTGATTTGCCATGTTGTGAATAGCAGAAACGAATGCAGTGGCTTATCCATTTTGAAATAGTCTGCTTTGAAATAGCTTTTCCTTGCGATCCTGCAGCATATGATACTAAGAGTTGCTCAGTCTTTCTGAAAGCTTTAGTTTTGTCCAAGTAAAAGCGTAGCTGTCTGTGTATGTCCAAAGATTGCAGAAGCCTCTTCCCCCTTATTCTGCAGGTTTGGATAAAAAGTAGGCAAATGTATGGTTTGGTTAAGAGCCACACTGAACACTACCTTAGGCATAAATGTTGGGTTTGTCCTTAGAGAAATCCTGTCCGGATGGAAAATAATAAAAGGTTCCACAGCCATTAGTGCCTGTAACTCTGAGACTCTTCTTGCTGAAGTTATTGCTAGGAGCAGAGCTGTTTTCCATGATAAGTACTTTATCTCAGCTGTGGCTCAAAAGGAGGCAGAGTGAGTTTTTCCAAGACAGAATTGAGGTCCCATGCAGGTATTGGAGCTCTCCTTGGAGGTCTTATGTTTTTGGCCCCTCTGAGATACTACCTTAGCAGTGGATGTGAAAAAATAGGTGGGTCCATATTGTAATGAGCTGAAATAGCAGAGGCATGGATCTTAATTGATGAGAAGGATAGGCCTTTGTCCAGCATCTCAGTTAGGTATTGTAAAATCTGAGGAATATTTGGAACAAGCATGTCCATTCCTTGTGCCTGGTTCCAAGCACAGACTCTTCCATTTTTCTGCATAAGATTTTCTGGTGCTGGGCCTCCTGGCCTCCAAAATAACATCCATAACTGCTTTAGAGAGAGGTGTGTTCTGAATGGTTACATTATCCGCCATGCAGACTTAGGGTTCTGAGCTGGCTGTGCAGGATCTGATTGTTTTGTTGGGTCAGCAAATGAGGAATCTGAGGTAATGTCCAGGCTGGGCCTTGAGACAAGCTCTTTAGGATTGGGTACCAGTGCTGGTGTGGCCAGTCTGGGGCAATCAGGATCATTTTTGGCTTCTATTGTCGGACCTTTAGGAGTACCTTGGGTAGGAGAGGCAGTGGAGGAAAAGCATATACTGTAAGGGCTCTCCAGCTGAATGATAGAGCGTCCACTTTCCATGAAAAATCCTTGTGCAGAATCTCTGTAGCTGGCAGTTGTGAGGGGAGGCAAAGCGATCTATGTCTGGGCATCCCCATTTCCCTGTTATCATGCTGAAGATTTGTGGATCTAGTTTCCACTCGTGAGGATCCATGAGGTTTCTGCTTAGTTCTTCTGCCAGAGTATTTGTCTTTCCTGGCAGGAATTGTGCCTGCAGGTGTACTTGATAAGTCAATGCTGTGTTCCACAAAGTCATGGCTTGCCTGCAGAGGGGGTAGGAATGTTTGCCTCCTTGCTTATGTACCACATGACTGTAGTATTGTCCATCTTTATCAGCAGTTGTCCTGGATGAAGTAGATCCTTGAAGGCTGTCAGGGCATTCTGTACAGCTAGCATCTCTTTTTGATTGATATGAAGATGCATTTGGCTTGCGGGCCATGTGCCCTGAATACATTTTCCTGCCATGTGTGCCCCCCAGGCATAATCTGATGCATCTGTTAGTGTCTGCCTGGCTGTGGGTAAAGTGAATGGCTGTCCCTTGCTGTGGTGACAGGCCTGTGCCCACCATCGAAACTCCTGTTGCAGGCAGGGAATGAGAGTAATTAATGTTTCCAGGCTGTGACAATGTTGAGTCCAAACTTTTTAGATACCATTGTAGTTTCCTCATATGCAGTCTTGCATATGGAATTAGTAGAATGCAGGATGCCATGAAGCCCAAAGCCTGCAGAATTTTTCTTGCAGATAACTGGGTCTTTGTTGCCATCATTTCGAAGTAAGAAGTCAGTTGCCTTTGTTTGTCTGGCGTGAGATAAGCCATCTGGGCAATTGTATTTAAGCTTACACCCAGGAATATTATCTCTTGAGAGGGTACCAGTTTTGATTTCTTTTCGTTCACTGTGTACCCTAGGCAAATTAGTAATCTTTTTACAAATGCCAGGTGCTTCAGTAGAATGTCCTTGTTCTCTGCTTGTATAAGGCAGTCATCCAAGTAGGGATATATTTGTATTCCTCTTTGTCTGCAAAATGCAATTACTGGTGCCAGGCATTTTGTGACGTCTCTGGCCGCAGTAGATAAGCCAAAGGGCAGTGCAGAGAATTGGTAGTGCATTGAGCCAGCTATGAATCTGAGGTATCTTCTGCAAGATTGTCTTATTGGGACATGCAGGTATGCCTCTTTGAGGTCCAAAGTTACAAGTCAAGCCTTCTTGCCCAGCATGGGCAGAAGCTGCTGCAGTCTCAACATTTTGAATTTTGGAATGTCCAGAAAAGTGTTTAGAATAGACAGGTCCAGTATTGGTCTCCAGGCTTTGTCCTTTCTGGGTACCAAGAAAAGTCTTGAGTAAAATCCTTGTCCCTGCTCTTGCTGTGGTACTCACTGAATAGCCCTCATGTCCATAAGGGATGAAACTTGCTTTTGTGCCTCTGCCCATTGATTGTGTGGCAGGTCTGGCATACCTTCTGTCTTTGCAAGGGTGTGAAAGTGGAACCTGTAGCCCTGAGACACTATATTGAAGACCCACTTGTCCTGGGTGATCATGTGCCAATTTTGTGAAAAAAGTGCTTGTTTTCCCCCTAAGGGTGCTGCCAAAAGAAGAGTGTTTGGCATTGGCAGAGGAAAGTCATTGGGACTGTTTCCTGTATGGCTGTGATTTGCCTTCTCCACTTTTGGAGGTAGAAGCACCCCATTGTTTAGGCCTGTATGAGCTTTGGGGCTGGGATCTGCCTTTAGGGCATCTGTGTCTGCCTCTTTGTGGCCTGTCTGACACTGGAAAGGACCAATTCTTAGAAGGCCAGTTCCTGCTAAATCTGGGTGGCTGTACCTGTAGGAAATCCTCAACTGTCTGCATAGATTTTGCTTTATCCTCCATTTTCTTCAACACCTCTTCTGCCTTAACACCAAAGTATCATGCTGTAATGGAGCATCCAATAATTTTGCTTTAACATGATCAGGCAGATTCTGTTCCTTTAACCAAGCATGCCTTCTAATAACAGAACCCGTGACAGCAGCCCTGCAAGAGGCCTCCAGTGAATCAAAACCACATTGCAAAGTATGCTTTCCCACTTGTTCAGCTGCATGCAATAAATCCTGCATTTCCTTGTTATCAGAACATTCAGAATTTGTCAATATTTCCTGTTTTAGCAGTGACATTAAGTATTGCTGATATTTAAGCACATGAAACTGACAATTTAAAGCCCTTACAGCCAAGGTAGCGGAAGTGTAAACTTTTTCCCCCATCTGTCCAGTGCCCTAGAATCACTATCAGAGGGGACAGGGTTTTTTTGCAGTGGAAGCCTTGACCTCTTTGGGACGCTGAGATATAGTTTCTGGGTCAGCAGCAGGGTTTTTATATAGAAATTTATGAGAATCTGGAACCCTGTAGTATCTGTCTGGCTTAACAGGTGCAGGGGGTAAAGAGTCAGGAGACAGGCCGGACTCTGAAAATACATCTACAATGTCTAGAACAGGTGGAATAGCAAGAGGTCTGTGCTGAGGTAGTAAAAGAAAGTCTCTGAGCCTTTTCTTAGATTCTGAGTAATCTTGGCTCTCCCAGTGAAAATGCTCCCTCATGGTATGTAGGGTTTCCCCAAAAGAATAATCCTCAGGAGGAAAGTCTGAAGGAATAGATTCTTCAGCATCAGAATCCTCATAGGGAAGAAGAGAATATCCCTGTTCGGAAAAGGAGTCAGAGGAAATGGAAACCTGATCAGAAGAGTCATATTCTGTCTCTTGCCTAGGCCTCTTATCAGGAGGGGGATGGGAACCTCTGATCAAAGTAATTAGGTCATCGGCCATTTTAAGCATCTGTTTCTTAGGCATGGAAGTCTGTCCAGGAGAATGCTGTACTTGTTTCTTTGTCTTTAGAGCTGTTTTAGTCTTTGCATTTGAAGCTGAAGTTTGCTTGACATATAACTGTGTAGGTCTGAAAACACCCTCAGAAGCCGATGCCTGCTCAGTGGCTCTGGACCCATCTGGGGGAACGGTTTCCGAGTGTCCAATACCTTGAGTATCCAGAGGCCTAGTCGGCTCCACGTGGGAGTCGGAAGCGGCCTGTTGCTCTGAGATAGCGGGCATCAGGGGCTGCGAAACCGCCTCACTGAGAACCGGCAAACCGGCAACTGGCCTAGCGGAGGCCTCGTCGTCAGTTTTGGACCTTGGATGCCTGTCCTTTGCCTTGCGTTTTTTATAAACTCCGGTCGTCGGCTGTTCCGACAGCATTATATAATTAAATCTTCGGCCAAAGTAATGAAAGGCAAAATCGTACTGACGCTTAATAGTGCGTTGGTTAAATCTAGCACAAAACAGACAGCTAGCAACGTCGTGGTCTGGGCCTAGGCAAGGAATACAGTAAGAATGAAAATCCTTATGAGGTATTTGCTTCCCACAAGAAATACAATTGTTAACTTTTTCTGACATCGGTCTGGAGCAAGAAAAAAGTTTCCCCAACGGGGTACTTAGCTTTATTCGGATCTGAAATTCAATTTGAAAATCTCAGGAGTCGGCCGACTGGCACTTGCGAACTGCTTTTGCTTCAGGCACCGCGCGGCAAGAAAGACTGAAGAAAATGGCGTCGGCTGCATCTTTTATACCCGTAGCGCACTGACGTCAGAGAAGAGGCATCAGTAACCGACGCCGGACCAGGACTTTGGAATTCAGGCCGACTGCAGGTAGCCTGCCAGCAGGATAACCCAAGTGTAATGACTGCAACAGTGAAACACGATGAACATCTGACTTCTTAAGATTGACAGTAAAGTCCAGGCTCTGCAAGAGGAGCATAGTAAAGTGTAGACCCTGAAGCACGCTCTGCAAAAGGAGCATAGTAAAGTGTAAACCCTGAAGCAGCTGGGGTTGAAAGGAAGCCTGAAGAAGCAGGTCATCCAGGTATGGAAATACCTGAAACCCCTTGAGTCCGCAAAAACCTGACATAGGGGCCAGACATTTGGTGAACACCACAGGGGCTGTAGAAAACCAAAGGGCAAAGCAAAGAACTGTAAATGTAATGAAAAAAAAAAAAGGAGAAACAAAAACTTCCTGAAAAGAGGATGAATGGGAATATGAAGACAGGTGTTCTCAGATCTAGAGGGATTGGGAAAGCAAGACGGAAAATAAATGGAAGAGATAGCATCCTGAAAGAAGGCACCTTTAGGAAGATGTTGAGAAAGGAAAGGTCTAGAATGGGTCTCCATGGCCCCTCTCGCCTGAGCACCAGGAACGTCTGGAAATAGACCCCTGTTCCCTGCTAGGAAAATGGGACAGATTGAATACTCCCTTGATCCAAGAGGTCACACAGGATGACTGGAAAATGAGAAAGCTGGTCTGCAGAAGGATGAGTAAGGCCTGAAAAGGTGGGAAAGGACATAACTATAAGAATCAAATCAGAGGAGGTTAGAAAGGATTGGGAAGAGAGACTAGATAAGCAATTTACAAAGAAACAATGGGAGGATACATGTAACATCTCCCAAATATGCAACAAATTTTTGGTTGGAAATGTTTACACAGATATTTTCATACCCCCACATAGATTCCACAGACTTTTTCCTCAGGCAGACAACAAATGTTGCCGGTGTGACGGGTAAAAAAAGAGGCAATTGGGAACATATTTTCTGGGAGTGCGGTGAATTGGCAGACTTTAAGGATTCCCTGCAGGATGCACTGCTGGCGATGCTGTGTGGGCAGACTGGTCTGACAAAGGAGATTATTTTTCTGAGCTATGATAGAGAACTGGAGTAGCCCAGGCATGGTAAGACCTTGCTTTGTCTAACAATGGCGGCTGCCAAAAAAGCAATTACTAGAAAATGGAAATCAAAACCTAAGTGGATTACATTAGAAGTAGTGAATATAGTAAAGATAAAACAACTGTAACTGAGATCTTTAGAAAGGGGTAGGAGCAAACTACATAGGAAAAAATGGGAACTGTGGGAAAAATACATACAAGGGAGGACTGGGGTTTAAAAAGCAGCAGGACATGAGCTATGTAATGTCTGACTGAAAAAGACTGGGTAGAGTATAAGTGATGTATAATGTTTGCAACTGGGAGTGTTTCAGTATGGTTTGTGATGTAAAATGCTTGCAAATAGGATTGTGTCAGTGTGGTTTGTTTTAATTTGTATAAATGTGTGATTGTCTATGTAGTAAGTGATGGTTTAATAAATATGTCTTGTTTAAAAAAAATAAAAAAAAGACAGGAATTGAATAATTTATATAATGTTGCTTAGGTTATATGACATACATCAATATATGTGAAGTAAAATGTCTGTTATGTGAATTATAGTGCAATTACTTTTATATGCATGTAAGTTTGCCTATGTCACAAGTGATAATTCAGTAAAGGTGCTGGGGGGTGAGGGGTGGGACGGGACTTCCATACCACAAAGTAACAATGTCGAATAATGGAAAGGATCCAAGAGTCCTTGGTAATCTGTTGATAAAGGGGAGAGCCTAAGATAAGGGAACTTGGCAGAGGGGAAAAAGGGAGACAATATGTGAAATACAGACAGGGTTATCAGGGAAGGAAGGTTTTTGGCCTTTAGAAGTCTAACTGGACTCCTCAGAAAATATGTTTGGAAACCCTCTTGCTTCTACGAGGTTGGTGAGGCTGCCTATGCTGAAAAGCAGATTTGATGGATAGTTACTCTAAAATATGGGGATAGGAGATGCAAAAAATATGCTTAAGGTCCTGTAGAACTTTATTTTGTCTTGTAAAGTTTTAAAACAGTTCTGCAGCAGTAGTGCCAAAAAATCTGGTTATCCAAAGGAGAGACAAAAAATCTGGTTATCCAAAGGAGAGACTAAACATTTAGCCTTAATTACATCAAGTAAGGCATGTAAGCATAACCAGGAATATCTCCTCATGACAGAACCAGAAGCAGCAGTCTTAGAGGATGCATCAGCTGTATCATGACTACATTTAATAGAGTGGCAGGCCACTTCAGAAGTAGAGATGAGCAAAGAAAGAGTAGCAGTCTTACTGTCTGAGTCAGACAAGCCTGACAACCCCCCTCGCCCCAAGCAGGGCAAAAGAGCCAAAATGTACCTGGTCATACAAGTTTGACAGTTTATGGCCCTTAAGGCCAGGGTAGCAGAGGAATATACTTTCACCCCAGTCTCTCCATAGCTCATCTGTCTGTCAGAACGAAGGCATTTGGAGGAATCACAAGTTTAGAAGGCTTGTCTGCATTTACATTTACATAGATTAGTACTAGGCTATCTGTCCTAGTGGGCCATTTTAAGCTTGGCCAAATTTCCCATCCCAGAGGTAAAAATCAAACCTTGTACCTTGTGTGCAAGAGGTAAATACCTTAAACATTATACTCATCCTCCAACATATCACAGCAGGGTCTGAAGACGGACAGCTGTTGAGGCACTTAAGGGTCTCAGGTACCTTATATAAGCAGTCTGATTTCTTGGGGGCTGGAGGCTGTGAGTCAGGCGCTAAGGAAGCAGTTGTAAAGGTATCCAGTAAAGAAGCAATCACTGGAAGAACACCTTAAAGAACAGGAGATTCCATTTGTAGCAACTTATAATACCTCTTCCAAGTCCCTGACACTTGTGAACAATCCCACCTGAAGTGCTCCATCATATGCACCACAATATCCCCAAAGGATAATGCCTCTAAGGAAGAATCAGGAGATAAGGAATCCACAGTGTAAGGAAGAAGGAATCTGTGAAGAATAAGATAAGGATTCATCCATAGAATTCAACTCCTCGTTTGAGGAATCAGAATCTCTAGGCCAACTGGAAGGAGTGGATGACCAAGGAGCATTAGGAAAAGATAAGCCCTGAGGTGGCTTTAAGGCCATAAGTGCATTAAACAATCCCTGGATAAAGTCCTACCATTCTTTATAGGAATCCTTTGCAAATGAATGGGACATGCTTGATCTTCTGTTTCTTTTTTGTGGGACATCAGCCTTAACTAATCTAGGAGGTTAAGAGCATTTTCTAGATTTTATAAGAGTACCAGGTAACTCCTCTCGAACTAATCTGTGAAATTTCCCTAGACCTTTCAGAAATGATCATTCATGGTTCCCCATCAATGTCCGTGGCAGACATATGCATCAGAAGATGTATGAAAAGCAAGTTTCATGCTGGCCTCCCACTGAGTTTCAGCAGAAGGTGTCGACACCTAACAGTCCTCAGAGTCTTCATTCATCTTGACAGAGATGTCTGGTGGAGGGTTGACAGGAGCAGAATGACAGTTTCTAACTTTCTTTTTAAGAGGCGGCTGAATTTCGAGGCAGCTTGATTCGGCCATGGCACGCCGAGTCAAAAGCTTAAGTCACTGGTTCTCTAGATAGATGGATAAGGAGGACAGATGACTGTGAAGAGTTTTGGGAACAAAGGCCTAACAAATAGTATACTTAGTATGGTCATGTGTAGCACCTAAACATTAACAGGAACATTTTATGTCAATCTTTATGGAGAATCTGCCTCCTACACTGACATTTTCCTGTCCTGAATGATATGAACTCACACTACAAACAAGGAAATGGAAGAAAAGGTCCTCCAATGGGGTACTTGCCTGTAAACGGCTTGGTAAAACCAACACAACAAGTGAGTTCAAGTTCAAAAGTGGCATTCAGATTGGTGGCAAAGAAGTTCTGATGATTGAGTGTTCATAGCTCACCTTTATGTCCCAAGCCTGCACAGGGAGCATAAGGCTGCATGATGTACATGCTGTGGTAAACAGGCTGGATGTTAAGCCATCCTCGGTAGGATACCAACATGTAAGGAATACTGCAACAGTAATAAGGAAGAACATCCCCCTTTACTCAGCCTTCATTAGGGCAGTTAATTTAATAAAGATGTTTATTGGGAAAAAAAGTATCACATATTACACAGGCAATCTTACATTTCTGACACCACTTTAGTTGCATGCTTTATACATCACTTATAATCTATCCAGTCACTGTCAGTTAAGCATTATAAGGCTCATTCAAATCATCTTAAACTGCATTCCTTCCCTCTATATATTGTTTCCACAATTCCCAATTTTTTTCTATGTAGTTTGCTCTATCCCTTTTCTAAAGATCTCAATGCCAGTTTTATCTGTTACTGTATTCAGTACTTCTAGTAAAGTTGGTCTAGATTTTGATTTCCAATTTCTATTAATTGTTTTTTTTGGCAGCCAATTAGACTCAGCAAGGTTTTACTATGTCTAGGCAATTCCGATTCTGTATCATAGTTCAAAAAAATCATCTAACAAGTCAATCCAACCCGTTCACCCAGCATCTCTGACAGAGCAGTTCACATGGAATCCCTCTAGTCGGCCAGCTAATTACACTCCCAAAAATATGTTCCTTGCCACGCCTTACTTGCCCGTCACACCTCCAACATTTGCTGTCCACCCAAGGAAAAATTCTTTGGAGTCTTCTTGGGGTATAAAAATATCTATGTAAATACTTTAAGGCAAAGATCCTAAATCTTCTAGACTTTGTTGCACATTTGGGAGGTATACATATATCCCACCCCCCCCCCCCATTGTCTCTGTGAACTGCTTATGGAATCTCTCTTCCCAATCCTTTCTAAGCTCCTCTGATTCTTATACTTATCATGCAATATTTTATATATTCTACTAATTATTCCTTTTTTAATGGCAGCTTCTGTTCTAGATTCTATTAAAAACTCTACCAGTCCTGGTCTTTCATTTAGGACCCCCCTATTTCTTTCTCATATTAATCCTTGATATGGAAGGCGATCTCTAACCTGCAGTCCAAATAAATTATTGGCCTTTTCCCATTCTACTGTTTCCTTTTCTAGTTGTTTGCTCCTAATACCTTGGTTCCTTTGCCAGTTTTCGCCAATAAATTCCAGCCCTCTCTTGCCTATTATCTGTATCCCTAACCACAGTCAGCCCTATCGGCAGAATCTCTTTTCTTCATTCTCATGTTGGTTTAGTTCTTGGAATACTCATGGCTATTTTATGAATATAATATTCTGTATGATTTTTGTTGTTCTCCTTAAAAGTCTGCATCCAAAATTCCACTCTCTCCTTATTTCTTGAGTTTATCCCCTGAATCATAATCATTCCTTTCCATTTTGGATTATAGTTTTCTGCTTGTGCTATGTATAACAGCCTTAACTGTGTTGCTCTAAAATACCTCTTCAAATTGGGTAATCCTAGTCTGCCTTGTTCTATTGGAAGAATCATCTTATCCCACTTAACCCTTGCTGTCTTCCCTTCCCAGACAAAATTCAACTCTTTTTTTAATTGTTATCCACAGCTTCTCCTCTAGTTGATAAAAATATGCCTGACCTGTGTATAAGACTAAAGGGACTAAAACAATTTTAATTGCTTGTATCTTTGTATCCATATAACAAAGCTTCCAGTTTCTCAACTTTTGCATTATCTTCTGTTTTGTTTCTTCCCACATATCCTTAGCTGCCACAACCGTCATTTCTACTCTTTCACACTTCATTTTATTAAAACAATAAACTGGAAAGAAAAACAGCTCCGTAAATGTCAGCTGAAATATTTTATTCCACCAAAATGATTAAGCACTTTCGTCAGAGTATAACAAGAACGTCCTCAGAATCAAACATACAATTATCATCCATTTTAAAAGCCCCTCTCTCATGTCACATGTCTCAAAATAACCAATAAACATCATACATTACAAAGCTTTGAAACTGTATCAAACATTTAACATCATAATTTACAAAAAATACTCTATCATTAAGAATAAAACAAACAAAATATAAAATGTTAATATAAAACACACGTTGAAAAACACGTTCATATAAAAACAATCTTCTTGTGTAGCAAGTGAATTTAAACAATGTAAGACCTTAGTCTTAATACACTAGCTAGAGAACAGTTTTCATTAAGACCTGGTGGGGCAAAGGAGTTGAGATTAATTTGCCATCTTAACTTACCCAATTCAATTAAATCCTCCCAAAGTCACACACATATCCTTATGAACTGTGTCCATTCCAAAAAAACTAAAACTATGTGATGGGAAAGTAGAAATGCGTTTATATAAAGCACTGTGTTCCTTCTTATTTTTAATGTCTAAACTATATTCATACATACGTTCCCTAAAACACCTCAGTTTTCCCCATAAAGAACACATTACATAAGTGGCATACAGCAACATATATAGCCCCCCAATGAATTATGTACAACAAAACCTACATTTCACTAAGATACCATTCACTCTAAGCTCCCTACCTTCATGAATATACTTACACAGGGAGCAAGTACCACATTTAAAACAACCATTTTGTTTTTGTGTAAACTGTATCGTGTTCATCTCGGATGACTCAGGGTGCTGTTTCAAACTTTTCCATTTCTATATATAATACAGGGATTTCTCCTGTTAAACAATGTGTACTCTCAAAGCAAGCAAATATTCTCCAATTATCTTTAAGTATTTTTATAATACTATAACCATCCACTGTATAAGTAGTGATAAAGGAACTAGTGTATTCATTAACTGCTCTCCTAGACATTCCAGCCCCTTCCACACTACTTTCTTTTCTAAGCATGGGAGCTAATATTTCTCTCTCTTTTCTCTAACTTCTCCAAAAACATATTGTATTAATTGAAAAGGGTAACCACAGGTAAGAAACATTTGTACCAACTTGCGCAATTCATTTTCAAAAGTCACATCTTCAGGCACCAATCTGGTAAGACGTACAAACTGCCCCTTTACGATACCCCTTTTATGAAGTTATGGATGACTACTTGAAAAATGCAAGAAACTGTTAGAGTATGTGGGTTTACGATAAATGTTATTCACTAACTTCTTTCTATTTAAATCCTACTTAACTTCCACATCTAAATAATTGATGTTGTGCAAACCTACAGAATAACTAAATTTTAAAAAAGATGTAGAGTTATTTATAACATCAATAAAGGAAGCCATATCATTCTGTGAGCCCTTTCACAAGATAAATATATTGTCCAGGAGCCATACATATAACATCCAGGGTGGGGGTGGAGGGGGGTCGAATACATAAAACCTTTCCCACTGCAACATAACAATGTTTGCAAAAAATGGGGGCGCAAGCCACCCCTAGTGCAACTCCCTTTTTCTGCAGAAAATACATTCATCCAAGTATACAAAATAATTTTTTTAAATGGTTTCCATCAAAGTATACATTGTCTCAATGTCAACATTATTCAAATCAGTAAATTAAACCATAAATTCTTGAAACCATTGTAAGCCAGTGTCATGAGGAATCACATTGAATAGATTGACAGTTTCATCAGATCATTCAGTTTGTCTTATTTTTTCCAGAAAATCCCAAGAAACTACACAAAGATGCCTAAACTTCTGCAAATAAGGTTTCAATGTTATATCTAAAAGTTTAGCCATAGGATATATTTTTGGATAACCAACATTTACAATCGGCCTCATAGGCAGGTTTTGCATGTTTTTGTGGCTCTTGAAAATTCCAAATATAGTTGGAAGTACTGGAAATTTTACATCTAAAAATGTATAAATCTCAGTACTAATGTGTCCTTGAGTTAACATATCAAAGCATTACATCTATTTTTTGTATGCATTTTATCATGTCCCCATAAATATGGATATTACAGGACCAATTTGTGTCTGGGTACATACTTTACTGCTATTGCCTTCGTTTTAGCTTCATTAATTTTGTATCCCAAGAAGATTTGAAACCGTCTTAAAATGTTCCACATCACTGTAATGTCCCTTTCTGGTTTTGTCATGTATAAACTAATATCATCTGCAAACAGAGCCAGCTTTTCCTGATTACCATACCAATTATATCTTTGAATTTCTGAGTCCCTTATTTTCTTTCTCAATGGCTCTAAACAAAATGCAAACAAAGTGGAAAGCGGACAACTCTGCCTCGTTCCTCTACTCAAGCAGAAGTTATCAGACAGCACCCCACCCACTGTAATATTTACCTCTGATCCCTTATATATACTCCTGATCAACCTTATAATTGTATTGGGGAAGGCAAATGCTTCCATTGTCCTGCTCATGAAGTCCCAGTCTACTCTGTCAGGTGCTTCATATGCATCAAACCCACCAATAACAGTGGTATTTTCTTACATTCTGCTTCCTCCAGGATCATCAATGTTCTGTTAATACTGTCAAATGTTTGCCTCCCCTCCACAAAATCACACTGATCAATATCTATCAGTTTTGCTACCACCTTTGACATTTTTTTAGCTATTATAGACATAAACACTTTATAATCATGGTTTAGTACTGAAATGGGCCTGTATGAAGCTGGATCTGATGGATCTTTAACCTCTTTAGGTATTACCATTACCACCGCCTTCTTACAGGATGCTGGCATTTCTCCTCCTCTTAAAATACTGTTAAACAAAACCTTCCAGATCTTTCAGTTTTTTCCCCTCCTAGCTTCCAAACTTCCACATGAATACCTTCTATTTCTGGGGACTTTCCTGTAGATTGGTTACACATAGCCATTTTTATCTCATCTCTTCCTATCCTGTTAGTAATTGAGCATGGTCTACCTCTAACACTGGCATATTTAATTCTTCAATAAACATTTCCATTTGTACCTCTTCTTGATTTCCATATTTCTCTGCGTTATACAAACTTTCATAACATTTTCTAAACATTTCTAATATTCTATAGGATCTCTTATCTTCCTTGTTATAGGCTCCCTAAGCTTGGTGACAGTCCTTTCCACTTTCTGTTGCCCGAGTCATGCTAAAAGACTTTGTGCTCTATAATTATCAAAAAAAAAAAAAAAACAGTTGCTTAACAGCAATCTTTCTAAGCTTGTGCATATTATCGAGGTCCATATTATCGAGGTCATCCCTTTTTTCTGTTTAGCATTTTGCAGTTGCTCCTTTTCTTGTTCTGAGAGATTCACCCTATTTTGCAATACTTTAACATTGGTCAGTCACTCTAAATAATTCAATACTTCTTAGCCATATCTCCCTTTCCTTTATTTCCACCCTAGTTTTAAACTCCACTTTAATTTTATCAACTCCCTACCTATATTTTCAGAATACATTTCTATTTTCTCTAGTAGCTCCTGAATTAATTACAAAAGCCATTCCTTAAATTCCTCTTTTTTCAGCTGATAGGAGAGACAGCACCAGTGTCTCATTTTTATTTCATTACCTTGCATTTTTATTTCAGTTATTACTGGCACAATATGAAACAGTTATTGGGCGTGTTTCAAGACCTTCAATTAAATGCACATGTTCCTGTGAAATATAAATTCTATCTAGCCTAGCCCAGTTTTTGTATCTTGGAAAATATGTAAAGTCACTCCAAACTTCTAGTACTGAATTCACATCTTCCATGCCAAATATTTTCATAAAATTCTTCAAAAATCAACCCTCCTTTGTTATATTTTCCCTTCTAGATGGCCCAGACAAAACTTCACTGTTGCAAGCCAAATTCCAGTCTCAACCTATAAGTAATATTCCTTGATGAAAGCTGTTTATTTCTCCCAGAATTTTCTTAAGCTCCATTACAGCAGTTTTAGGTGGAATGTAAATGCATGCAGTGTAATTCTCCTCCCTTGCCAGTAGCCCCTTAGTACTATGCATCTTCCATTATCTTTTTTCCCCCTCTTCTATCACTATTGGAGCTCCTCTTGCAATTAATATAAGTACTCCTCTTTTCCTATGATTCAGATATTCCACTGAATAACCATCCTGAAAACCTTTCTTTATCAAATTCATATGTCCAGTTCTTTCCAGGTGTGTGCTAATTTGCACTCTACATTTTTAATATAGTTCACTACTCTTTCTTTTTTATATTTATCTGTAAGATCAGATTGAAAGACATTACAGAAAGCATAATTTTCTTATACAGTTATTATCACCTTTTATATATAACTTAATAGTTATTACCACCTTTTACATATAACTGCTTTTTTGTTAAATGTCTAGTTCTAACTTTTATGTTACATGCATATACTGTTCAGCAGATTGTTCTTTTATACAGTTGTTTCATCATATCCATCTTCATGCCACATCTTACATAACTTTTTTGAAAGCCCTCAAACAGAGCATACAACCCCCTAAAACCTATAAACTTAATAACAACACAAAACTATGTACATCTTCAATACTGAAGTTTTTGCTTCCTAATAAGAACCAAAGTTCTGGGCTGATAGGCACACATACAGGCTAGAGTTAACCAAAAAGAAAGGTTAGTCATGCTGAGATGCATGGTACAGCCTGTGACATTAGTAAGTGCTATTGATTTTGTCTATCTTTATAGCTCTCCCACTGCTTTCAGTAAACACTTTCTTCAAGCCAAGCCATTTCACTTTATCAGATTGTCTTCTAGTGACATGTAAACCAGACACAAAACTGCTAAGGGTACCTTCTTTACCAGAAATAGCCTTATAATATTCAATATTCTTTTTCATTTACATGATTTCTAATACTTGTTACTGAATAACACCTAGGGTCTTAACCCAGTCATTTCCCTATGCAAGCATGGGAAAAAGCACACTGATCTTTTGTCATACTCTCTTAACCAGACCTTTCCTCTTCTCTCTCCCCTTTTTTTACACTGCAGTACCTACATTTCTTAAAAATGAACAAAGAAAAAGAGAAAAGAAGGGACAAAAAAGCACCTGTTTACATTAATATCTCCATTGCATTTCAACAAAAATAAAACTGAAAAACAAAGTCTAATTGGTTTTGTCTTATCTTGATTGTTTTCAGAAAACATTATGTTCTAGCCAGTTTCTCTTTTCTTTTCCCTCAGCCAATCATCTTCCAC
The DNA here is from genome assembly GCF_019279795.1 of Protopterus annectens. NCBI lineage: Eukaryota > Metazoa > Chordata > Ceratodontiformes > Protopteridae > Protopterus > Protopterus annectens. Next base: position 1,240,038,163 of record NC_056729.1, read on the forward strand.
CAGACTGCCTCCAATTTCTCTTTATCAGATTGTCTCCATGGAGGCATGAGAACCAGACAGACTGTTTCTCTTTATCGGATTTTTTCCATGGAAACATGAAGACCAGCTGCAGAATTGCTACTCCCTATACATGCATTTGCTAGGGAAAAAAGACTCAGAATATTCAATATTCTTTTTCATTTACTTGCTCTCTCTTAAAACTAATCAATCAAAGATCCTTAATACAGTCATTTTCCCATGCAAGAATGCAAAAGAACATTAATTTTAATGTTTTCATGCCTTTTTAACCAGGCTTTTTTTTACACTGCAATTCCTAAATGTCTCAAAACCATACAAGAGGAAAGAGAAAAGAGGAGAGCAAAAGAAAAAAAACAGCACCTGTTTACAATCCCCATTACACTTAAAAATAGCATGCAAAGAAAACCATACACCACAAGTACAGTATCAAGAAAATGTTTTCTTTACTTACAGTTAGGTTTCTCCACTCTCTTCCCCTCCATAAAGTATTTTTCTAAACATTAATGACATGAAGTAGGGCATATACTTTAGAGTCCCCCACAAATCAAAGAAATTTTGAAAAAGTCCAATATTTTCAGGTTTTCTTGTTCTGTCATATTTCACAAATATAATTATTGCACTGTAATCCCACATCTAATTATTGGTTTTATTACTGTTCTTCCCCATCACCCAAATCCTATCTCTGCTTCATTTCCAATGTACTCTCAATTCTTCAAGTCAACTCTCGTGCTCCCTTCCTTCTCTCCAACATTTTTGGTTTTAGTACCGGAAAAGGTTTCATGGGTGCAGTTTCTTTGTGGTCTTCCTTACCAGAAGAACAAGAAGCAGAATCTCCTTCTGTTTCACAGCTCAGTTTTTGTTGGGCAAACCTGTGTATTTCCTCCTTAGCATGCACTTCATCAAAAAATGATTTTGTCTCTTCAGGGATGAGTAGTTTAAAGACAGCTGGATACAGCAGTTTGAATCTCACATGAGTTTCTCAACAATCCCTAAATAGTGGAATGAATTTACTCTTCTTCTGGCTGGTGTACAGTGAGTAATCATTCTCCACAAACACTCTGCTGTCTCCCAGTTCTAGTATTTTGTCCTTCTCTACAGTTTTGTCAGAATCAACTCCTTCTGCTGGTAGGACTGCATCTTTACTATTAAAGTTATTTACCTATATAGACTGCTTTCTTATAGCTAGGGTTGGAGCATACACACGGTGTGCCCTTTCAACTAACAACTGCGGTGGAATACCAGACCAATTGCTTATTTGTGCTTTCATAAAAGTAATGCAGTCTGTTCTTTCCAGCTTCTCTGGTATAACTGAAAAACTCAGGTTTTCCCTATGTGCTTTGTCCTCTAATTCTATTATTTTTTTAACATCTCTTCCTAAGTAGTCTCATATTCAGCCAGCTTTTTCTTCATTTTGATCTCTGATTTTTGCACTTTATCATCTCATTTGAATATATGTTTAAAGCTTATTTCATTTTTTCCAGCCTTTTGTTGTTTGTGTTGATATACTCCATCAGTGCTCTGTTTAGTTTAAACAGGTCTGTATGCAGCTGTCTTACATCTTCCTGTAGGTTACTGAAAGTCACATCTGAAGGTTGCATTGCTTTTTGCAGAACAGCTGCAGATCATTCCCCAGTCAGCGTTTCTTCCTCACTTTTTGTATTTCTTTATTCCTGACATTCAGGCAATGCACTTACTAGCCAGTTACTGAAATTTACCCATACACACAAGTCTACTGGCCTTCTCTGCTGAGTTTCTGTTTTCACAGTGGGAGAGCTAGAAACAAGCTGTCACTCAGTGTGCAGCCATCTTTGAAGTTACTTAATATAATTCCCCCTGTGGCATGTATCTGTCCAGATACATGCAACAACTAAAATGCCCACAGAGATATCATAGTAAAAGGATGCAAGGCCTAAACATGTCCTACATGGAGAGACACAAAGCCCCATTGCTATGCTTGGTATTCTACAGACTGCCAAGAGGTGACCTGTGTCTGTCACATAAGGCATTCTCCAACCTATTACTGATGGATTTACTGCATGTTAGCAAATTGAATGGCATCACAAATACTTGGTCTATGGATCTAAACCTATTTGACACCAACAATATGGTTTGGAGTGACAGGTATATCTTGCAGAGAATACCACTGCTGTGGAACAGAGTCCTCATCCACATAAAACAAAGTGCATCCCTGTCCATAATCAAGTGCAAGTTATATCTATCGATGAAAAACAGAAAATTTACCCAGGCCTGCCCAGTGCGCTACTAATGGACAGAGGCAGCTCTTAAATGTTTTATCCCATGAATGGGGGTCCCCTAAAATTATCAATGGTAAGATTCCAGTTATTCTCATTAGGGGTTATGTACAATTATTGACCATGGGAAGGGTATGGCCAATCCTTTTCTCGAGCAGAAAAAGGGAAATTGGCTAAGTTTAAAATGGCCCACAAGGGCAGCTATCCTAGTACTTACCTATGAAATGTTCTTTCTTATGGACAGTCATTGCAATTCAGAAAAAGGTCTGCTTTGAAACAATAATAGGTTCATATGTGTGTACTAGGCTAACGGCCCTGGAACCTTTAAAAGTTTAGCCCAAACAATTGCCCAGGCACCGTGCCACCTAATGTTAGTTCACAGTACCCCTATCCAGTTGGGCAACTGGAGTGATCCCTAGGGTGAACTTTGTTACCCATTCACTTATCAAGATTTCTCTTGAAGAGGGCCAGCGAGGTGCTCTGCTTGACATGAATGGGAAGCTTATTCCAGAGTATGGGCAGTCTTTGGGAGATGAACCTGTCCCTCCAGCATGTTCTGTTAATTGTGGTAATGAGGTTGTGATCTCTGGACCATATGGCACGGGGAGATTGGGATTTCTTTAGATGTAGCATTTCAAGTAGGGCTGGGTCGGATATGGCTTTGTAAGTCAAGCAGAGATCACCTGTAAGTAGACGAAAAGACTGAGAATAGCTGAAGTTTCTTGAGTCTGTCCATGTAGGACATGTTTAAAGCCTAGGATTCGTTTTGTGAGGTACTTTTGTGGCCTCTCCAGCTGCTGTAGGTGTCTGGTCAGGTACATACCAAATGGGACATTATATTCGATGATTGGTCTAATGAGGGATGAGTAGAGAAGGATGATGACCTCTTTCTTCCTGGATGTGAAACCTTTGGTTATAAGATGTGCCACGTAGAAGGACTTTCTGACCACAGTGGTAATGTGGTAATCAAAGGTGAGGTGGCTGTCGACCTGGGTGCCCAGATCTCTTATGGCCCCTTCAGTGTTCAGTGGGCTCCCATCAACGTGGTAATTCATGGGAACTGAGTTTTTTCCAAAGGGGATGATAACACATTTTTTGGCTTTAAGCTTCAGGCCATGGTTCCGACACTAGTCATTGGTCTTAGGCCGTTTTTTAGGATGTCTGCATCACTTGGAGAGTTGATAATGACTCTAAGCTTGCACTCATCAGTGACCTTGGTCAGCCAGAGTCCTTCTGTGTTGGCCTGGACTTCTGAGAAGTAGATGTCAAACAGGAAAGGGCCCAGGACCGAGCCCTGTGGGACTCCACTCGTGACTAGTCGACAGTCTGATTTGGAATCTGCAACTTTCACTCTGTGGGTCCTGTTTGTGAGCCAGTTTGCAACCCAGCTAGTGATGTAAGGATTGATGCCTAGTTTGGTGAGTTTATCACCGATATCTGAGTGGGAAATGGTATCAAAGGCTTTGGTGAAGTCGAGGTAGGCTGTATGCACTGCCTTACCCTCATCCACAGCCTTGGTGACTGCCTCAAAGTCAACCAGGTTCAGCAGGCAGAATCTTCCCTTGACAAAGCCAAATTGTGTGGGGTCAAGAGTTTGGAGATTGCCTACATCTTTGTTAAGCCGGTCCAGGATGATGCGCTCCAGAACTTTACATACCAGACTCGTCAGGCTAATGGGGCAATAGTTCCCAGGGTCTGTAAGTTGCTCCCCATTTATGGAGCAGGATGACTGTAGCAGTGCACCATTCATTAGGGACATAACATGAGGTAAGGCTGTGATTGAACAGGGCACACAGATGTGGTGTCAGTTTGTTTTGTAGCTCATGTAGGACACAGCCAGGGATATTATCAGGTCCCATGGATGCTGTATTCTTGGCTTTGGACAATGCTGCTTTTACCTGTGTTACAAAAATGGCGGGTACCAGGCTTTCTTCTGTTATTGTGATAAGATCCTTGGGGGGAGAGGGGTAAAGCTGGCACTGAATATGTCGGCCAGTATGTTGGCTACATCTGTTGGCTCAGTATACGAGGTGCCATTGTGGAATAACTCGGAGCAAATCTGGAGCCTTGGAGGTTTTTGATAAAGCTATAGAAGGCTTTGTGTTTGTTTTTGGTGTCAGCCGCAATTCTGCCTCCATAGCTGGCTTTAGAGGATTTGATAAGGGATATAAGCTTTTCATTGAGACTGATATGGGAGGTTTTCCAGTCTTGTGACTTCATTTTTTTCTGCAACAGTTTCTTCCCTCTGTTGTAGAGTTTATCGATGGCTGGAGACTACCAGATTGCCTCCCTTTTTTTTGGAGGAGAGCATCTTAGCTCTATTTGGAATGGCAAGGTCCATGCATTTGTGTACATGCTCATACAGTGCACTGGTGTATGAGTCAGCAGTAATGCAACTAATTTCCATTGGCATGGGTGCTGAGAAATTAGCCACCTCTGTTTTTAGGAACCCAAAGTCGGCTTTAGAAAGTTTTTCAGGGTTGTCACCTTAGTGGGGGTTGTAGGTGAGATGGAGATTTCCATGGTGATCAGTTTGTTGTCGGATTTAGCCAGGGAGGAATTGACTATAGGTGTGGAGCAACGGTCTCCCATGTTGGTGATAACTAGGTCGAGGATGTTGCGTCCTCTAGTGGGGGTCAGAATGAGCTGGCACCGGAATTGATAAATTCCAGAAAGTGTTGGGCCTGTACATTGGTACTTGAACAGTTGCACAAGTTGATGGAAGGATAGTTGAAAGCACCTGGTATGAGAGCATTGAGTTGGACCTTGACAGATTCCAGGGTGCTTACGAACTTGGGAGTGAGAGTCTAGGGACATGTTTGGGGTTCTGTAGTAGGCTATGACTTGTATCGCCATCTTACCCAGTGTTAGTTGTACCTGAAGTATGCATTATGCTCCAGTATGCATTATGCTCCAGTATAGAGGTGTGCGTAGACTTTAAGAATATGGAGACACCACTGCCTTTGGAGCTACCAGCCATATTCTGGGGCCAAAAGGGTATGTAATGAATTGTAGCCTGGGAGCGCAGGGATGTTTTCTGCCTCTTTAAACCAGGTCTCCATTGCAGCACAGATGTCGACATTCTCCATTTTGAGGAGATCTTCGAGCGAGTGCATCTTGAGATTTAGACTTCTAGCACTGAGCAGCATGACCCTCAGATTGCATCTGTCTGTAGCTGTTATGGTGGAATTTTGGTCTTTGGAACACTGCCTAAAAAGGCACTACAGGGGTGGCAAGAGCCTTAGCCATTACCTGGAATCCCAGGGGTGACAGATGCAGGCTGTCTCTGCCAAAGCATCAATGTCTGTCGATCATGTCATCCCACGCAGACAAACACTGGATCCCCTTAGAATGAAACCAGAAACTTAGACAATTGAAGTCAATCATTTTCTGCTCGTATGGTATCATTCTGGGTGAAGGTAGAATACTGCTCAGGGCTAGGGTCATACCTGCCTGGGCCACATAATCCACGCATTCCATCACATCTATTCATGTTGTCTAGGGAGGTACGTCTCAGGTCATTCACACCCACATGGACAATGAAAGAGACATATTTGTACTTGTGTAGTGACCTGAGTGCATGTGTTATGTGGTGGAACCTGGCACCTGATAGACAAGTGACTGTCACCTTCTCCTTGTTTAACCTAGTGAGTGGGACATCAGTGTGCCTCACAATTGAGTCTCCTATGATTAGTACATTGGGCAAAGTGTTTTGCCTTAAGGGCTTAGGTTGAGGGGCACACTGTGGTGGTGAGTTATGTGTTCTGGGGTTGGTGTTGTGTTGTGGTGGTCGAGTGCATTTCTGTCTTGGGGGTCTCTGTTTCGGTAAATTTTTATTGAGAGCCTCCGCAAAGATGGGTGTATGGTTTGCGTTTCTACGTGTAGGTTGTGATGGCTGGTGTTTTGGAGGGTTGTGTGTTCTATGTAGTGAGTTGCAGGTGTTGACCTTTTCCTCTTGACCAGCTAGTCCGGTCTTGGTTGGAGCATGCACTGCTTCCAGTTTGGTGATATAAGTGGATCTCTCACATGTATGAGTGTTGGGAGGTAAGAGGAGGAGGTTTTCTATGTACATTAGACAGTTCAGATGGATGTACACTGGAACACACTGCTCGTACACCAGGATAAGATAAATGTGTTTAATAAATCCACACGAATAAAAAGTACAGGTTAAGCGCTTTCAACTGTGATACACAGTCTTCCTCAGAACAGTATATTAAAACATGATGATCCAATTTATATCCTTCTAAATAGAATAATAGGATAATATGATGACATAACTACCTTAGGGGACCGCCAAAATTTTTTAAAGGCATATTTTTTAATGTGTTTGTGACTATTATCTGCCCTCTCTTTTAGGACGCACTGACATTATATTACATATATTATGTTTTATGTTATTGTATGCAATTACATTCAACTGTATTTCTATTACATCAGTATTGGATGTTTAGTATTTTTTAAGTACTGTATTATTATTCATCAATTTTTTATTGTATTTTGAATGACATTACATGATTTGGTTTTGATACAGAAATATATATTTTGTAGGTAAATGCCTTTAATTCACAATTCATACACATGTATTTTCTACCAGTAGGACATGTTTTTTATCTGTATGATATTTGCATCATTATATTTTTCTTTTTTCCATTATATATATTTTTAGAGTACATTTTTTATGTACATGCCAAGTGCTTTGACTATCTACATATTGTAAAATGTAGTATCAACAAACACACATATTGCATATTAGATTAATATGCCTTTAAAAATTTGGCGGTCCCCTAAGGTAGTTATGTCATCATATTATCCTATTATTCTATTTAGAAGGATATAAATTGGATCATCATGTTTTAATATACTGTTCTGAGGAAGACTGTGTATCACAGTTGAAAGCGCTTAACCTGTACTTTTTATTCGTGTGGATTTATTAAACACATTTATCTTATCCTGGTGTACGAGCAGTGTGTTCCGGTGTACATCCATCTGGACTGTGTTATTTAGTTGCCAGTGTTTTTTCACGTTTTATACATTAGACAGTTGCCACACTGGCTCAGAATGCCCAAGTGCACCAGGTTAGCAGAAGAAAGCACAGGAAATTGCCCTACAACCATACCAGGAGGGTTGGTCATAAGTAGTAAGTACTGGTGCTGTTACTGCGTAGGAACAGCTAGTGCTGAAAGTGTGATGCAATAAATGCTACAAAAGCCTGTCAAAGTGCTAGCCGATTAAGCTAAGTGAAGTACAAGAAGTAAAAGAACAAGCATGTTCCAAGAAAAACTGAAGAGCAGACTTTCTGACACCGGTAATAGTTTACCTCAGCTGAGCAGTGCTGCGCAGTGTGCAAACCCACGCAAACACGGGGTTTTAAACCAGAACGTTGAAAGGGATGGAAAAACTGCCCAAACGGCCAATAAACTACAATTTCTGGGCCAGAAACCACTCCTCTTGTTGTAGATAGGCTAATTAGTGCTTACAATTCCCACTGATAAGCTAGAAGGCTTCCCTTTAACACAGAAAGGTCTGGGGGCTCAGAAACTTATAAAACAGTCCTGGATACAGCAGGTCTCTATCTGGACTAGACTAGTTACAGGAAAGGTGGGAAACAAGCATGGATCTCAACTTCTTAGCTCAAGATTCAAGGACATGAGCTCAAAACAGTGAGGGGCAAAGGCTCAAAAGTAGTGCTATTGTCAAATATTTTACTTCTTTACAGAATAACAGGTTTAACAGTAATATGTATTTTTAAAAACAGTAAGCCTGAAGCTGTAATGTCTAACTTTAGTAACCATAATCCTCGCTGATGTGCTAGAAAACAAAATTTCTGAGAAACAATCAAAAATGAAGTGAAGAGAATGGGGATGTTATGCACATTCAAGCACACAACATTTTCATCAATCCTGTATATTATGCAAAAAAAATCTGAATTATAATTTTCGCTATATGTTAACAAGCAATCTTAATTTGGAAAGTGTAAAACTCAGATACCCTGGCAGTAGCACATTTGTTCAGCTGGAGTTGAGCATCAATTACAGAAGGCTATTGTGAAAAAAATCATTATTTAAGCAACCCTGATTCACAGACTACCATTACATACACCAGCATGGCACTGAAATATTACGGAAATGCTAAACATTTTTCTTTGGAAACTATTCCCCTCAAGCACCACTGCCTAAACATAATGAAACTACACAATTATTTATTTGTGATAACTGGAAAAGTAAGCAAAGGCTTATACTGAACTATTTATTA